>NC_053434.1:48900418-49048707 GCF_007990345.1 Gossypium hirsutum
GAATGTGGCAGTCTACTAGCAGGGCCTGTTACGGATGCGGTTCGAAGGACCACTTCATTAGAGATTGCACGGAGCTGGATGAGAAGAATAAGATTCAAGGTGCAAGACCTAGTGGAGTGACATCTAGAGGTAGACCACCGAGAATTTTAGGAGGCAGGGGTGGTAGTCAGAGGGGGGGCCTCTGATACGGCCGATCGAGCCGAGAACCGTACTCCTGCTAGAGCATATGCCATTCGCGCACGAGAGGAGGCTCCTCCTCCGACGTCATCACTGGTACCTTCACTCTCTTTGATACTAATGTGATTGCATTGATTGACCCTGGTTCTACTCATTCATATGTATGCGAAACCTTAGCAACCAGTAAGACTCTACCCGTTGAGTCTACTGAGCTCGTAATTCGAGTATCAAACCCTTTGGGTCAATGCGTACTTGTTGATAAAGTGTGTAAGAGATGCCTCTAATAATCCGAGAATCCTGTTTTCCGGCCGATTTAATGCTTTTGCCGTTCGACGAGTTTGATGTTATTCTTGGTTTGGATTGGTTAACCGCGCATGATGCGGTTGTGAATTGCAGAAGCAAGACTATCGATTTGAGGTGCGCAAATAACGAAATAATCCGAGTTGAGTCTGCGGACTTAGGGGGGTTGCCAGCTGTAATATCAGCAATGTTGGCCCAGAAATATGTAAGGAAAGGGTGCGAAGCATACCTCGCGTATGTACTTGATGACAAGGAGTTAGAAAAGAAACCCGAATCGGTGCCGGTGGTTTGTGAATACCCGGATGTTTTTCCTGAAGAGTTACCGGGTTTGCCACCTGTTCGGGAGGTAGAGTTTGGTATTGAGCTTGTACCTGGAACTACGCCAATTTCGATCGCTCCGTATCGTATGGCACTAACCGAGTTAAAAGAGTTGAAAGCTCAGTTGCAAGAATTGACGGATAGAGGTTTCGCTCGACCGAGTTTCTCACCTTGGGGTGCACCAGTATTGTTCGTGAAAAAGAAGGACGGAACCATGAGGTTGTGCATTGACTATCGTCAACTGAATAAAGTGACGATAAAGAATAAGTATCCGTTACCGCGTATTGATGATCTGTTCGATCAATTAAAGGGAGCATCGGTGTTTTCAAAGGTAGATTTGAGATCGGGTTATTATCAGTTGCGGATTCGAGATTCGGACGTACCCAAAACTGCTTTCAGAACGAGGTACGGTCACTACGAGTTCTTAGTGATGCCGTTTGGGCTCACTAATGCCCCTGCGGTGTTTATGGATTTGATGAATCGGATCTTCAGGCTGTATTTGGATCGGTTCGTAGTTGTGTTTATTGATGACATCTTGGTCTATTCAAGAGATGAGACCGAACATGCTGAGCATCTGAGGCTAGTGTTGCAAATTTTGCGGGATAAGCATTATATGCTAAGTTCAGTAAGTGTGAGTTCTGGTTAAGAGAGGTTAGCTTCTTGGGTCATGTGGTATCCGCATCGGGTATTCGAGTTGACCCGAGCAAAATTTCAGCCATACTTAACTGGAAGCCTCCGAGAAATGTTACTGAAGTCCGGAGCTTTCTAGGGCTCGCCGGTTATTACCGACGATTTGTCAAAGGTTTCTCGATGATAGCCACACCAATGACGAAGCTACTTCAAAAGGATGTTAAGTTCGAATGGACGGAGAAATGTCAGAAAAGCTTCGATCAACTGAAAACTCATTTGACTGAAGCTCCAATTTTGGTGCAACCCGAATCGGGTAAAGAGTTTGTCATTTATAGTGACGCATCCCTACTTGGGTTGGGTTGCGTATTGATGCAAGAAGGTCGAGTTGTGGCCTATGCGTCGAGACAATTGAAGCCACACGAGAGAAATTATCCGACCCATGATCTCGAACTAGCCGCCATTGTGTTTGCATTGAAAATATGGCGACATTATTTGTTTGGTGAGAAGTGCCATGTGTTTTCGGATCACAAAAGTCTCAAATATTTGATGACTCAACGAGACTTGAATCTGCGACAAAGACGTTGGCTTGAGTTGTTGAAAGATTACGAGTTTGTCATTGATTACCACCCGGGAAAGGCTAATGTGGTTGCGGACGCCTTAAGCCGGAAATCACTGTTTGCTTTGCGAGCGATGAATGTACACTTGTCTGTTCTACCTGACAATGTGTTAGTAGCTGAATTAAAAGCCAAACCATTATTGACTCATCAAATTCGTGAAGCTCAGAAAGTCGATGATGAATTGGTTGCAAAACGAGCTGAGTGTGTTCCGAACAAGGAATCGGAGTTTCAGATTGATGATGATGGTTGTTTGAGGTTTAGAAGTCGTTTGTGTGTTCCAAGGAATTCGGAACTCATTTCGATGATTCTGAACAAAGCCCATTGTAGCCGAATGTCAATTCACCCGGGGAGCACGAAAATGTACAACGACTTGAAACGTCGATTTTGGTGGCATGGTATGAAACGAGACATCTCCGACTTTGTTTCGAGATGTTTAATATGTCAACAAGTGAAAGCGGAACATCAAGTGCCTTCAGGGTTACTTCAGCCGATCATGATACCCGAGTGGAAATGGGACCGAGTCACAATGGACTTTCTGTCCGGACTGCCATTGTCCGCAAGTAAGAAGGATGCGATTTGGGTTGTTGTTGATAGGCTGACTAAGTCGGCTCACTTTATCCCCGTGCGTACGGATCTTTCATTGGATAAACTAGCCGAATTGTATGTCTCTCAGATTGTGAGATTACATGGAGTACCTATTTCTATCGTGTCGGATAGAGATCCGAGATTCACCTCACGATTTTGGAAGAAATTGCAAGAAGCTTTGGGTACCAAGCTGCATTTTAGCACCGCTTTTCACCCCCAAACCGATGGTCAATCCGAGCGGATAATTCAGATACTTGAGGATATGTTGAGATGTTGCATCCTCGAGTTCAGTAGTTCATGGGAACGGTATTTACCTTTGATTGAATTCGCTTACAACAATAGTTTTCAATCAAGTATTAAGATGGCACCTTATGAGGCTTTGTACGGTCGTAAATGTCGTACGCCATTGTTTTGGACCGAGCTTGGTGAAAGTAAAATTTTCGGAGTTGATTTGATTAAAGATGCCGAACAAAAAGTAAAGGTAATCCGCGAAAGTCTGAAGGTAGCCACAGATCGTCAAAAATCGTATGCGGATTTAAAACGAAAGGACATTGAATATCAGGTGGGAGATAAAGTGTTTCTTAAAGTGTCACCTTGGAAGAAGGTACTCAGATTTGGCCGTAAAGGCAAGTTGAGCCCGAGATTCATTGGGCCGTACGAAATTTCCGAACGAGTGGGGCCGGTTGCATATAGATTGATTTTGCCCCCTGAACTTGAAAGGATGCACGATGTCTTCCATGTTTCAATGCTTCGACGTTATAGATCCGATCCGTCACATGTGATTAATCCCTCAGAAGTTGAAATTCAATCTGACCTGAGCTATGAAGAAGAACCGATTCGTATCCTAGCTCGTGAAGTGAAAGAGTTGCGAAATAAAAGGGTTCCGTTGGTTAAGGTGTTGTGGCTCAAACACGGGATCGAGGAAGCAACCTGGGAACCCGAGAGCTCGATGAAAGAACGATATCCAAACCTATTTACCGGTAAGATTTTCGAGGACGAAAATTTCTTAAGTGAGGGAGAGTTGTGACAGCCCAAAATTGACCCTAGTCGGGAAGTGGTTTCGGGACCATTAAACCGAGTCACCGAAAGGTTTGAATGTGATGTTTATTGTCTAGAATATGTAATCATGAATGTGTGAAAATTTCAAGCTTCGATTTAGTCGATTGCATGTGAATTTAGTCAATAGGACTTATATGAGAAAATTTTAAAATGTGATAGGTCAATGCATGAGGACCTATTAGTGCATGTGGAAGAAAAAGGGGACTTGCATGTCAAATTCCCCCTCCCTAATATGTAGTGGCCGGCCATGCTATGGGTGGAAACATGTCACCAACATGTTGTGTTAGTGATGTATGGTAAGGAAAATAAAATAATAAGCATGATAATTAAATAATGAAAGGTAGGGTGATGAAAAAAAAAGAAAAAAAAAATAATGGTCTCATGCATACACCCCATTGCCGTGAGCTAAAGGAAGGAAAAGAAAGGTTTTGTTCATCCTTTTTCAACCTCTTTTGACCGAAAATCCTAAGGAAGAGGATTAGGAGGAAGTTTGGCCATGCATGTAACTAGATTGAGGTATGTTTAATGTTATTCTTTGAGATTCATGTATATTTTAAGTTGTAGGTTCAAAATCTACCTAGCCATGGTTCAAACTTTGTTAAATGATGGAGATGACATTCGGCCATGAATGTTACGTTCTTGGTTGGTATTTTGATGTCTTTGGTGATGAGGTAAGGAGATGGTTGACTTTGGGTGTTTAATAAAAGGGTTTGGATGTGAGAGTGTGTGAGAAGTAGAAATGAGGAGTCTTAGCAACTCCATGAAGGTTCGGCCATGGTAGTTTGAGGATTAGAGATTTTATTTCTTGTTAAAAATTTGATGAATCCTAGTGTGTGAAGTGTTTGAACCAACTAAGGATTTATAGATGCATGGGTACAAAGTAGGAAGAATCGGCTACTATGGTTGACACCAATGCCGAATGTAAAGATGTTATAGTAAATAATGTATGTGATTTGAGTTGATAATGTGAAAAGGATAATTAGATGTATTATAAATGATATAAAGATTTTAGAAATTATTTTGGTTAGGTGTGTGTATGATTAAGTATATTCGGCAATATACTTAAAGTGAGTACTTGATATTATATGGGAGTATGTATATTCGGCCACATGAGTAAATATATATATGATGTTACAATAAATCACCGGTATAAAACTTGCTAGGCATAAGCCTGAATCACACACCGGCACAAGGCTTGCTAGACCCAAGGTCTGATATTTATTCACCGGCATTAAGCCTGCTAGGTATAAAGCTTGATTATAATCACCAGCACAAGGCTGGCTAGGCTCAAAGCCCAAATATCACTATTATAAAGTTGTTTCGTACACAATTCATATAACAAAAATTCAAAATATTTTATATCAATCATACGGACTTTCGAATGATATAACTTAGTAAAATTAAACTCAAATACAATATTTCTATACTTAAACACATTCGGCTAGCTCTTTTATGACTCTATAGATTCCAAAATAGCATATTAAACCATATTACATTTAATATAAATGATTTTTAATTGCTTAAAAACTTACCTTGGATATCGGCGAACGTTGTAAACCGGCTATTCAACTATTTTTGTTTTTCCCCGATCCAAGTCATATTTCTTTTGTTCTTGATCTTAATCAAGCTTCAAAGTTTCCGAATACTTAAGCTTTCTTTTTTCTTATCCTTTTAAGGTTTCAGTCACTATGAACAAAATGCATGGCTTTATCTTTTTATATTATAATATATCATATATACCATTTATTACTTTACATTTTTAACCTCAAAAATTTAATAATAAAACCATATAAAACATGCCTTCAATCAACCATTCATATAGCCAAAGGCCTAATTACAACATAAGTACTCCATATTAAAAGGCCACTAACACTATAGTCCTTATGCTTTAAACTATTAAGTTTTTATTTTATGCGATTAAACCCTTTTATTTAATTAAGCACACAAACAATAAAATTTTCATACGAAACTTTCACACATGCTAATTCACATATAATAAACACGAAAAATAATATTTAAATATTTTTCTAACTTGGATTCATGGTCCTGAAACCACCGTTCAGATTAGGGTCTAAATCAGACTGTTACAACTCTCCCCCCTAGGGCTTTTCGTCCCCGAAAATCTTACTGGTGAATAGTTTCAGATAACGCTCTTTCATTGTATCCTCTGGATCCCACATGCTTCCTCAACTATGTGTTTATGCAATAGTACTTTAAGCAACGAAATTTTCTTATTTCATAACTCTTTAATCTTATGAGCCAGAATACGAATCGGTTCTTCCTCAGAAGTCAAATCTAAATGAATCTTCATCTCTGATGGACTAATCACATGCGAGGGGTCGGATCTATATCGTCGAAGCATCGAAACATGAAATAAATTATGGATCTTTTCTAACTCAGGTGGCAACAATAGTCTATAGGTAACTGGTTCAATCCTCTCTATAATCTCGTACGGTCCAATAAATCTCGGACTCAATTTGCCTTTACGACCAAATTTGAGTATTTTCTTCCATTGTGAGACTTAAAAAACACTCTATCCCCGATCTGAAACTCTATGTCTTTATGTTTCAAGTCCGCATACGATTTTTGACGATCTGATGCTGCTTTCAAACTTTCACGAATCATTTTCACTTTCTGTTCAGTTTCTCTGATCAAATCGACCCCGTGTAACTTATTTTCACTGAGCTCAGTCCAGTACAATGGTGTACGATATTTATGACCGTACAAATCCTCATCAGGTGCCATTTTGATACCCGATTGGAAGCTATTTTTGTATGCAAATTTAACCAAAGGTAAATATCACTCCCACGTACCTTCGAACTCAAGGATGCAACATCTCAACATATCCTCAAGTATCTAAATGATTCGTTCAGACTGACCGTCTGTCTGGGGATGAAAAGCAATGCTAAACTGCAGTTTTGTACCTAATGTATCTTGCAGTTTCTTCCAAAACCGCGATGCAAACCTTGGATCTCTATATGACACAATAGGAATAGGGACCCCGTGTAGTGTTACAATCTGAGAAACATATAACTCAGCAAGTTTATCAAGCGGATAATCTGTATGAACAAGAACAAAGTGAGCTGATTTAGTCAATCTATCCTCAATAACCTAGATTGCATCTTTCTTACTCGATAACATCGGTAACCCAGATGCAAAATCCATCGTAACCCTGTCCCATTTCCATTCAGGTATCATGATCGACTAAAGCAATCCAGAAGGTACCTAATGTTTAGGTTTTACTTGCTGACAGACTAAACATTTCGATACAAAGTCAGAAATGTCTCGTTTCATACCTTGCCACCAATAGTGTTGTTTCAGATCATTATACATCTTCGTACTACCTGGGTGTACAGATAGCCGACTATTATGAGCTTTGTTCAAAATCATCTGAATCAACTCTGTACTTCTTGGAACACATATTCGGTTTCTGAATCTCAAATAGTCATCATCATCAAATCATTGTCGATTTTCTAAGCTTCACAAATCTGCTGAATAAATAACGGTCTTGCTTTTAACTCAGCTATTATCGCACCATCATCTGACATAGCTATATGAACATTCATTGCGTGCAAAGAAAACAAGGATTTTTTACTTAGAGCATCAGCTACAATGTTAGCCTTTCCCAGATGATAATCAATCACTGGCCCATAATCTTTCAGCAACTCTAACCATCAACTTTGTCTCAAATTTAGATCTTTCTGAGTCATCAAATACTTTAGACTTTTATGATCGGAATAAACATGACAGTTTTCACCGAACAAATAGTGACGCCATATTTTCAACGCAAACACAATAGCTGGCAATTCTAGATCGTATGTCGGATAATTCTTTTCATGCGGCTTTAACTATCTCGAGGCATAAGCTATAACTTTGCCTTCCTATATCAAAAGACAACCCATACCATGTAAAGATGCATCACTATATATAACAAATTATTTATCCAATTCTGGCTGAACTAACACTAAAGCTTCGGTTAAAAGAGTTTTCAACTGATCAATACTTTTCTGCCACTTTTTTGACCACTCAAACTTAACATCTTTGTAACACCTTGAATTTTGGGCCTAGAAGTAATAGGCCTTGAGTTTGGGATAGGTTAGAAGGTGGCTTAAATGAATGAAATGTGTTTAAATATTTTATAATTGCATGTTTAGTTTAATTGTTAAGTGATTTAGGTGGAGTTCGTAGTGTGGAAAAAAGTCTTGGGTTCGATCCAGGGCTTTAGCAAAATTTTGCATTTTTTTCAAAAAAAGGCCCTAAGTATTAGGTGGAAGGCTTATTAATAAGGCCTGGAAAAATCTGACATAAGGAAATGCTTGGCCTAGTGGCAAGAGGCGTTGTTAGCAAGCAGAAAGTCCAGGGTTAGAGTCCTGGCATTGTGAAAATTTTTATTGCGTACATGAGTAGTAGGGGAACTAGAGTTTAGGCCTTATAAATGTGTTTGGTGGAAATTCGACACAAAAGATGCGCTTGGCCCAGTGGTATGATGGCATTAGGAGTAAGGAGAGGTGCTGGGTTCAAGTCACGGCATGAGCAAACGTTGTGGGTTTTTTTTTAGACAACCTGGAGGTTAGCATAAAGACTTTATAAATAATTGGGGAGGAAGAACGTCACAAATAAGGTAGGTGCCGTGGTTGCAAGGGACGTATGGTGCAGCCAAGAGATTGGGTGTTCGAATCTGAATGGTAGCAAATATTTTTAGGATAACCTAATTGTGGGTTAATAGGCCTTAAAATATGGCACAAGAGTGCCTATGGTGCAGTGGCGAGAAGCATGTTATAGATATGAGAGGTTACAGGTTCAAATCCTAGGCCTGGCAAAGTTTAAATTTTTATTCCTTCAGAGAACTGAGGCTTAGGCACATAAGCCTTATAGTTAATTGTGACCGAATGTTAGTACAAGACAGGTAGAGGTGCAGTGGCCAGCAGCGTGTTGGGAAGTTGGAGGATAGGAGTTCAAGTCGTTCCATGTGGAAAAAGGGGATTTAATTTTGTTACTCAACGCAAGGAAGGATGGCTAGTCGGTGGAAGCAATTTGAATGCAATTCAAATTGGAAATTTTGGATAAAATCAAGGAGATAAGGATGAGGATTAAGTGTGGATATGATGAGGATAAAAGTTGGAGAATTTGAAGGGAATTTAACTAGTTTAAGTTGATTGGGGAGTGTAGGTTTGTATTTTTATTTATTTATTTTTTCTTTTAGTATATATATGTGTGTCATATGAGCAATTAAGGGCATTTATTTTTTTTGTGTGCTTCAGTCGCGTACCATCTCCTCTTTTTTTAAACCAAACTCTTGATCTTTTCTTCCCTATTTTAATCGAATCAACCTCTTCCCTCTTCAACTTAGCTGACTGTTTCTTTTTCATTTTAAAGTCGAGTCATACACTTTGGGGGTTTGATTTCTTGTTGGCAAGCAATCTCGCTCGGTAAATGAATTAAATCTTCTTCGGCTTTTGTTAAATATTTCTAAGTTCTTTCATTTCTACACTCTTAAAAGGCGATTTTGCTTTATTCTTTCCAATACTTTCGTTAACCTATGGTTTCTCCATTAATTTCTCTTTCTCCCTCTCATTCAAGAGTGTGATCGCTGGCTAAGTATAGTTGATGGAAAAAGGGAGTTCTAGCAGAGATGTTGGGATATAGGCTCCCAAGTTTAAGCGATGTAAGGTGTTAGCCGTTCGGGACTTTCCGCCAGGATGCGGAAGGGGGACTACGTCAGATTTCAAGTTACATAGGCAGATCGCAGCCGATCAATCTAGTCAAGGCAAGTATAGGTTGGTCTTCGGTAAGTAGTGGATTTATGTTGAATTAATAGGATGTAACTGATGGAGTATAATGTTGAATATAGGTTTGGGCGATTATGAATACTTATTACTTTAGGTGATAAGGTGTGTACTTCTACCCTATGATAGCTTGATATAAAGCTGAAGGTGTGTACATACACTTCACACACACAAGTAGATCAGCAAATCCCGAAAAGCCAAAATGCCGAAACACTGAAATGCTGAAAAGCCGAAAGTTTGGATATGGTAGTCTTGCGAGTGCGCGAACACTCGTAAGGGGGAAACTGATAGGTTATCTGAAGCCCCATGGGCGATTCCATGGACTTGGGCTGTGAATTGGCCAACCAGGCCAGCATGGGCTAAATGGGCCCGATGGGCTGTTGGGCCCATAATAGGCAAAATTGATAATTGATGATATGCGATGGAAAATCGTATGTGAGCATGACTATAAAAGTGATTGAGCCTAGGGGGCCATATGGATGTGATTTGGGTTTAATGGGCCATATGAATGAGATTGGGCCTAGTAGGCCATAAGCATGTATGTGGACTTGTTTAGGTTTGTAAAGGGTTTTAGGCCTAGTATATGATGACTGCATAAAACTTAATTAATTTATTGAGACCGTGGACAAGTCATAGGGTTATGATGTGGCAACGGGTATATGCATGTCTAGGATTGGATTTAGGGAGAGCTTGGTACTTAAGCGGTTTTAATGACTTATCTCCTCTTCTCTGGACTCCTACATGGTGCATAGTATCCGTTCATCTTAGCTAATGGAGATTTGTTAACGGGCTAAGGTAAGTAAAAACCCGTAATAAAAGAAAATTATCGAAATGCCCCTAAGGGAAAAAATGACTAAAATACCCCTATGTGTGGAATGTAAGATTTATGGATGTTACATGTATACCTGATGCATTCATATGCATTCATATGATATTCTGTTTAGGTTGCACATGGGTTGGGAATTATGGAATGGAGGAATTATATGAGGACTGCATGTTTTGCTTGACAACCGTGGATCCACTGACGGTTATTAAGCCCAATATATGATTGGTAGCTTGCTACAATGAAGGTAGTACCGCAACCGGGCTACCATGGATGTGTATCGGATGGGTGGGTCAATATTTATATCCCCACATGATGTGTTCCAAAGGAAGAAATTGGTGTGTAGCGGTTGGATTATTGCGGTGGGTTGCACAGCATTGCATGTATGATATTATTGTGATATTATTGCGATGTGGGCTTCGGCCCAACTGAGGCTAACATGGGCTAAGGCCCAAAGGCCACCATTATTGAATTGGGCTCAGGCCCAAAATGACTGATGATTGGTTTATACTTGTTGAGGGTTATACACACTGAGTTTTCAAAACTCAGCCCCTCATTCTAAATTTTTCAGGTAACTCTCAATAGGCAGTTCGACGGATGGAGGGACTCGGAGGTGGCCAACTAGCATAAAAAGTTTAGACTTAGCCTTTATGTAATTTTTAATATTTTGATTTTCAATTATTTCTATTTGATTTGAGTTGTAACAAGGTCTTTCCTCTGGCTAATAATTCAAATTAGGTTTTTATTATTTTTATGTGTTGTAATTATGTGAAGTTGAACATGGATTTTTAAACCATAGTTTTTATATACTACGTTTCCGTAACTAAAGTTTTAAAGAATTAGTTTTCATAAATCATATGTTTTAAACAAGTTTTTGCAATTGAAAAGAGAGAATTTACAAAGTAATTAAGGTTTTTCATTTTAAAGAAGTGTTTCCAATGGAAACAAGGTTTTCGCTAAAACACTTCAATGTGACACTCCACATTCGGCCATAACGTTCGGGCCGGGTTTAGGGTGTTACAATATTTTTGCAGTAGTTTGGTCATCGGGGTTGCAATCATCGAGAACCCTTTCACAAATCATCCATAGTAACCAGCAAGTCCTAGAAAACTTCAAACGTCAGAAACATTTCTCGGAGGTTTCCATTCAAGTATTGCTGAAATTTTACTCGGATCAACCCGAATACCTGATGTTGAAATAGCATGTCCCAGAAAACTAACTTCGTGTAAGCAAAACTCACATTTACTAAACTTCGCATACAATTGTTTTTCTCACAAAGTATGTAGCACAAGTCTCAAATGCTCAGCATGTTCGGTTTCGTTACGGGAGTAGATTAGTATATCATCAATGAAGACAACCACAAACCGATCTAAATACTACCTGAAAATCCTATTCATCAAATCCATAAAAATAGAAGGTGCATTAGTAATTCTAAACGGCATAACTAGAAACTCATAATGTTCGTACCTCGTTCGAAAAGTAGTTTTTGGCACATCGGAGTCTCTGACTCGTAACTGATAATAACCCGATCTCAAATCTATCTTTGAAAACACTGAAGCTCCTTTTAGTTGATCGAATAGGTTGTCAATCTGTGGTAGTGGCTATTTATTCTTTATAGTCACCTTATTTAGCTGGCGGTAATCAATACACATTCTCATAGTTCCATCTTTCTTTTTCACAAATAGAACTGGCGCACCCTAGGGAGAAAAACTCGGTCGTGCAAAACTGGCCCAGGGGGTTTGACACTCGAATCACAAAATCAGTAGACTTAACTGGAAAAGTCTTACTGGCTAATGTTTCACACACATATGAATGAGTCGAACCAGGATCAATCAATGTAATAACACTAGTATCATAAAGAGTGAAAGTACCGGTAATAACATCTAGGATAGAAGCATCCTCGCGAGCACGTATAGCATATGCTCTGGCAGGTGCACAAGCCTCAAATCAAACTGTTGTATCTTTTGTCCCTCTCTGACTGCCACCTACATTAGTCGAATGTCTGAGTGGTCTAACTCGCACTGACATGTTTCTTGGTCTCGTATTCTGAACAGTTTTTACTTGGCTAACTTCGGATAACCTCGGATAAAATGTTCCATCGATCCACATTTAAAACAAGACCGATCGTGCAATCTAAAATTTCCAAAATGCCATTTACCACAATGCTTACACTCGAGTCTGTTCTACCGATCATTGCCAACACTAGCAATCGAAGTGGCTTGAGAACTCACAGGAGGTCAGTCTCGATCTTGTCTAGAAAAGTCTGAAGTAGCTTTAAATCGACTAGAATCATCTCTGAACTTCTTCGATGCTAAGTGAAAAGTCTTACTCATTGATCTCTTATAGAAATCTCTAGCTTCAAAATCAGCTTTTCTTTTCTCTTTCCCGAGTTCTTCTGCTTTGTAAGCTCATTCAACAAGTACCACAAACTCTTTAATTTCAAGTATACCAACCAGCAATTTAATGTCTTCGTTTAAACCGTCTTCAAATCTTTTACACATGATAGCTTCGGTTGAAACACATTCACGAGCATATCGACTGAGTCTTACAAATTTTCGCTCATACTCAGTTACGGTCATACGACCCTATTTCAATTCCAGAAATTATTTGCATTTCTAATTGATAAATCTCTGGCTGATGTATTTCTTACGGAATTCAGTCTGAAAGAATTCCCAAGTCACTATCTCTTTTTGGACCACTGATACTAGTGTATTCCACCAGTGATATGCGGTGTCTCGTAATAAAGATATGGCACACTTTAAACATTCATCCGGAGTACAAAATAGCTCGTCGAACACACGGATAGTATTATCAAGCCACAACTCAGCCCGCTCAGCATCATCATCATCATTAGCTTTAAACTCTCCGGCCCCGTGTTTTCTGATTTTATCTACAGGAGGCCTATTAATTCTCATTGGATTAATCATCAGAGGTACCACAAGTATCGGAGATGGATTATTCGGGGGTGGAGGTTGTTGTGTAGCCGGATTAGTTCGGATATAATGAGTAAACCAATCATTCATCATTTGATAGAAGGCTTGCTTAGCCTTCCCCTCATGGCTACTCGAGATAGGTCGAAATTCAACTAGCGCTGTCCCATGCGCGGGAGAAGGCACTACGCTCTCGACATCATTAGCTACAGCTCTGTCGGGATCCATTTATTATATGAAAGCATATTTTCAAATGTCAGAAGTCATCACACTATCATAGTATAAAATTATGGCATATATAGCTAGACTCACACATGCTACGTTAGTCCTAAAACCGACTAAACCGTAACTCCGATACCAATAAAATGTAACACCCCTAACCCATATCTGTTACATGACTAGGGTCACGAGGCATTACTGAACATACTTACAGTTCCAAACATTCTCATGCTCACACAAGTCATATTTATATTTACATGTAAAGCATATAATTAAATAATTATTAAACATACATTATAAACATATTGTATATTCAAATTTTAGGTTCATCAAATATACCTATTATGCCAATCACATAAACATCACATATGCATATTCACCTTCATTTAAAAAAAACGAAACATAATGACAAGCATCATTCGATTACGCACAAATACATATATGCATATCTATATACAATTAACATCTTGCTCATTTATTAAGTCCACTTACAAGTCCTTTATAAAACCTAAAATATCATAATAACTTCTTACTATATATTCAAACTTAATATATATATTTATACCATCAAATGCTCATTTACATAATAACACCAATATTAAACATAAAAAAAAATTTCATATATATATACTTTGTTCATACTCAACCAAAGCCGAATCATCTAAAAAAACTCATGATAAATTATACACACAATGACTGACACATCAACCACAATCATTTTCAAGCTATTTTCAAAACATATAGAACCAATCACATGCACCATTCATTCATTTCATATAACATTATAACCAAAACAGATTAAGCCATTACCAAACATAACCAAGTCCAAACTTCAAAGTTAAACTGTATTCGCATTGCTCGAATTATACATATCTAAGTCGATCAAAATATATTTTTGCCTATACATGCCATAAGTTCGAAAATAGACTTTTAAAAATACCAAAGGTTGACAATAGTGTGGATGACTTCAATGACAATCCCCGAGCTCATAACTTACAACCAAAATCTATGAAACAGAGTAACAAAAACACAGAGAGTAAGCTAACTTAGCTTAGTAAGCTTTAAGCAAATTAAACAATTAAATGAATAACCAAAACATTTCAAACAAGCTGAATTGTACCATTAATGTTATACTTTAACAAAAATAAGTTACCTTGGCCGAATACTAATATTTCTCATTTAGCATAATATTATTCAACTTTTCATTCCCAAAATAATACTATCTCAATTATGCTTACATTCAAACAGTTATACTAATGAATTAAACTCAACTTTATAAACCAACATCATTCATTTGGACTATTATAGAAAAATCAAATATAATATCACATATATACACACCTATTTGGCTGAATATTCAAGATCCAATATATCAACTTATAAATACTTACTTGTATGGCCGAATACTCAAGGTTCATTATATCATCACATATGGCCAAATATACAAGTACAATATATCATCATATATGACCGAGTATACAAGCTCAATAAAACATCACATGTAATCAAATATTCAAGTTTAATATAACATCAAATGTGGCCAGATATACAAGTTCAATATATCATCACATATGTACATACCTATGTGGCCGAATATACAAGGTCATTTAGATCAACTTACATGTTCAATTTCCACATCAATGTGAAGTCTTATAGTCATAGGCTTGAAAATAAATCACCGGTATAAAACCTGCTAGGCATAAGCCTGAATCACACACCAGCACAAGGCCTGCTAGACCCAAGGTCTGATATTTATTCACCGGCATTAAGCCTGCTAGGCATAAAGCTCGATTATAATCACCAGGACAAGGCTTGCTAGGCTCAAAGCTCGAATATCACTATTAGAAAGTTGTTTCATACACAACTCATATAATAGAAATTCCAAATATTTTATATCAATCATACGGACTTTCGAATGATATAACTTAGTAAAATTAAACTTAAATACAATATTTCTATACTTAAACACATTCATCTAGCTCTTTTATGAATCTATAGATTCCAAAATAGCATATTAAACCAAATTACATTTAAAATAAATGATGTTTAATTGCTTAAAAACTTACCTCGTATATCGACAAATATTGTAAATCGACTATTCATCTATTTTTGTTTTTCCCCGATCCAAGTCCAATTTCTTTTGTTCTTGATCTTAATCAAGCTTCAAAGTTGTTGAATACCTAAGCCTTCTTTCTTTCTTTTCTTTTTAAGGTTTTGGTCACCAAGTATAAACGAAATTCATGGCTTTATTTTTTATATTATAATATATCATATATACCATTTATTACTTTACATTTTTAACCTTAAAAATTTAATAATAAAACCATATAAAACATGCCTTCAACCATCCGCTCATATAGCTAAAGGCCTAATTACAACATAAGTACTCCATATTAAAAAGCCACTAACACTACAGTCCTTATGCTTTAAACTATTAAGTTTTCATTTTACGCGCGATTAAGCCCTTTTTTTTAATTAAGCACACAAACAATCAAATTTTCATACGAAACATTCACACATGCTAATTCACATATAATAAACTGGAAAATAATATTTAAATATTTTTTAACTCGGATTCATGGTCCTGAAACCACCGTTCTGATTAGGGTCTAAATCAGACTATTACAAACAATCTCGGCTTGAGCCCTATTCAGTATCAGTATAGTCTAGGCCTTAGCCTTATACCGTAATAGTATAGTCTGGGCCTTAGCCCTATATAGTAACAGTGTAATGCAATTATGCATCCCACCCAAATCCAGCCAACACACCACCCGTACCAACCAACACACCATGTGAGGACTAAATCGACCCACCCAGCCAACACACCAATATCGCAGCAAAGCTGCTAACAGTAACGCAACATAGCTGCTAATAACAGTAAACATGGCAAAGCCACCAGTAACAGTGATTGTGACATAGTCTCCAGTACAGTACTTCCTCCATATCAAAATCCCAACCCCATATAGTATGTCATGTCATAAATATTTCGTGTATGCAAAGTCATACTCAATACAATCATATATGTAAATCATAAGCACATCAGTCATACGGAACATAAGGGCATAATCATCATTTTACCATACAAGAGTATTACGATCATTTTACCTTACAGGGGTATTATGGTCATTTTACCCTACAAGGGCATTACGGTCATTTTACACTACAGGGGTATTACGATCATTTTACCCTACAGGGGTATTACGGTCATTTTACCCTATAGGGTATTACAGTAATTTTACTAACCGAGGGTTTCTCGGTAATTTCACTAATTAGGGGTATTTTGGTAATTTTACAAGTTGGGGGTCTTAATGACCCAACCGAGGGTCCATTGTCGCCTTGACCGACCTAAGTAACCTAAACAGACATACCGGTGCAAGCGAACCTAAGGCCCATTACTCGGCCTAAGTGGGCCCACACGCTCGTGTGGCCCATTTAGCCCAAATTTAGATACGGCTATGTGTACACCATAGCCTGGTTCATTACTAGTCACTTATCGAAGACTTTATCTAAGTGGGCCCACGAGCTTATTAGCCTCACACGGCCCAACGAGGCCCAAAACAACCTAAGCCATGTGCGCGACATAACAAGTCTATCTACTTCCCGCTTAGCAGCAAAATTTACCCACGCGGGCCTACGGGCCCATTGAGCACGACGTAGCCCAGCCCAAAACTTACCACATAACATACATTTTGTCCGTGTGGGCCCACAAGCCCATTGGGCCCACATGGCCCAGTCCGACCCAATGTGGCCTAGGACGACCTATGCCATGTACGTGACATGACAAGCCCAACCATATTTCACCTAGCAGCTGATTTGACACAAGAGGGCCTACGGGCCCATTGGGCCTATTTGGCCCATTTCGTGGCCCAAGTGGCCCACTACGGCCTAAGCCCACGAATTCGCTCATGGTGGCCTTCCTCGTTGTACACCCACGTTCCATGAGCTTGGTTCACCACATGCGAGATTGCACGCTCGTGTGGCACCATACGCCATATTTTTGGCTTTTTGGCATTTGCAGTCATAGCAGAGTAACATCACACACATTTTTGGCTTTTCAACCGATTATCAAACAAGGCATCCGATTACACACCTTATCGGCTTTTCACCGCCTTTTGATTACAGGGTACTGCTACACACCTGTTTAGCGAGAAGCAGATTTTCCCACGTGCGATCAACCTACAACCCATCGATGCATATTTGTCAATTCCTAATCGAAAGGGTTTATAAATATTTCATCTCAAACCAGCATTTACCACAGCCCCTTGATGACTACAGTCCTATCTATTATGCTAATCAGATGACAACCACACCCTATTCTGTCGAGAAGCTGAGTTAACCAACAGAATCCATTAGCACCGAGTGAAAAATATAAGGTTAATGGACATTTCGCCACAATAAGCCCCACTTACCCCAGTTACCGATTGAATGCCGAAAGAAGGTTTTGAACGCCTACAAACAGTTGATAACCCAAACACATGAGAAGGGTCAAAGAGTCAGTAACCCTAAATCGAATCATTCAGCTTCATTAGAGAAAAACGATAACAAAAGAATCGAGAACGGAATCAAGAAACCAGAAATACTTACCCAAGATCAACTGATAGAAAGGTAGAACGAAGAAACAGTCAGTCACTTGTCCAAGCCTAGATGCCTTAACAGGCATAAACCCAAGGTAATGAGAAGAGAGAAGTATTCGGCTATAACTTAGGAAAAGAGGGAGAGACGGAAGCAGAGATGATCCAGAGGTAGCACATTCGATCATACACCAAGAGCAGGATTGAAGGTCTCAGATTTTTTATTAAGAAAAGAGGAGAAAAAGAATGCCAATTCGATAGTGAGAAAATGTGAAGAGGAAAGGGGAAGGTTCCCAAAAGAGAGTTCGGCACTTGCTATCCTGTATTCAGTAATACGGTTGAAAAATAAGATTGAAAACAAATGGACCCGAATGGTCAGGAACATGCCAAAACAAAATGGGAAACAAACGCTCAAGAGAAAGGCTACTGAAACAAAAATGAAAACAAAAAGAACCTTCTTGTTCCAATTCCAATTCGGCACAACCAAAGGAAAATGAAAAGTTCCCCAAAGAGCTCCCCCAAAGTGCCGAATACACCACCCCGAAAGAATCCCAAATTTGGCCAACACCCTCCCCAATCAAACTCCACATTTTCTCTACATAATCCTCCCCTTATCTCTCCATGATCCCCTCGCAAGATCACTCCCCAATTCTCTCCTTAGCAACCTCCTCCATCAGAATTCCATTACAACTCAACCACTGGCCGAACCTAATTACAAAATAAAAATCTTATTTGTGTTGTGCCACACTCGAACCTCAAACCTTAAGGTTCCCTTACACGTCACCTTGCCACCACACCACAGGCTCCTTTTGTATCACATTTTATCCTTAATTAACTATAAGACATATGTGCTAGCGTCCAGATTCATTTAAGATAAAAACTAAAATAAATTGCAAAAGCCAAGACCTGAACCCAAGCTCCCTTGCAACCTTAATGACGCCACAACCACAAGACCACATGCTCCCTTGTGTCATTTATTTAACACAATAATTTAAAAAGCCTTCATCCATGCATCTAGGGTTTTATTCACTTAAACCAAAATTTTTGCTAAAGCCCAGATTTGAACCCAACACTTCTCCAACACTTCTCAGGGCCATTAACCACTCAAGCAGACATTTAATTGTGTCATTCACTTGCACAACTAACTTTCAATTCCTCTGATACCCAAAGCCCATTTCTTCTAGGACCAAATTTGAGGTGTTATAGTACATAAAGCTCATGTTTATTAAATGCTTCAAACTGGGAATATGAGGTAAGTTTTGTGGTGGAATGAGTTATGATGATGAAACTATGGTAAATTTACATTTAATTATGTTGTAATACTTAAATGTTATTTGCATGGTAAGGTTACTTATTTCTTGCATACGAGCTTACTAAGCTATATAGATTACTCCTTTTATTTTCCATATTTTATAGTGTTGCCAAGCTAGCTCGGAATTAGGGATCATCGGAGATTCGCCTCACACTATCAAAACCATAATTTTAGGTATTGATGATCTTAGTATTTTGAAAGTATGACATGTATAGGGACTTGGTCATTTTGTTATATGTGTCATTATGTTTTTGTGCCAATGAATTGGTGTAAGTGTATGTGCAAATGAGGGTGAAAAATGGCTTGGTAAATAGCCTTTATTTTTCCTATACGGGAAGACACACGGGCATGTGTCTAGACTGTGTATGGCACACGGTCTACCCCATGGGCATGTGTTTTGGCCTTGTGTTCCTTACACCTTAATTTTGAGGAACAGAATCTAAGAATTGAGCACACGAGCAGAGACACGGGTATGTGTCTCAGCCGTGTGGATGGCACATCCTCAAGCACAGGCTTCTGTCGTGGGCGTGTGAAGTCTGCAGTTATTTTATGAAAATTAAATTACCCATACGACCTAGTACATGAGCATGTGATTTGGCCGTGTTACATCAATTTGTTCATGTATTGCAAAATAGAGAGTTACATGGGTTAGGGAAACAGGCATGTGTGACCACACGGCCTACCCACACGAGCGTGTCCCAAGCCACAAGGGCGTGTGACCCCTGTTCATAGTAAAAATTTTTTAAGTTTTATAAAAAAAATTCTAAAGTTCTCGGTTTAGTCTTGGACCACTCCCAAAGCATGTTTAGGGTCTTGTAGGCTCGTATTAGGGACTTTATGATTAATTGCAAATGGTTTTAATTTGGACAAAATTTTATGGCTCAAAATTGTATGATTGTTTGTGTGGTAAGTCCGGTAACGCCTCGGACCTTGCTTTGGCATTGGCTACGGGTAAGGGGTGTTACATTTAATGGTATCAGAGCTATGGTTTAGTCGATTCTCGGACTAACATAGCATATGTAAGAGTCTAGCTATACATACCATATACAAATTTTGATAGTGTGACGACTCCTAACAATTTAAACTGTGTTTTCATATAGTAAATGGATCCCAATCGAGAAGTGGTTGATGATGTTGAGAGTAATGCGTCGGCTCTTGTTCAAGGGACCGCGCCATATGAAAGTAGACCGATGACCATTAGTCAAGGAGGAAAGGCTAGAGAAGCCTTCTTCCAAAGGATGAATGAGTGGTTTGCCGAGTTTGTTCAGACAAATCTAGCTGCTCAACATCCTCCACCCCACCTAACCCTTAACCAGTTCCTGTAGCACCCCAAGGAATGGAATTGGTAAGACTGAACAAGCCTCCAGTCGATATGATTTGAAAGCAAAGGGCTGAAGAATTTAGAGCAAATGTCGATGATGATCCTGAAAGAGCAAAATTCTGGCTTGAGAATTCTATTCGAGTATTTGATAAGCTTTCTTGCACCCTGGATGAGTGCTTGAAATATGCTATATCACTTCTGAGGGATATGATATATCAGTGGTACCAAAGGAAACAGCTACTTGGGATTTCTTCCAAGAAAATTTCAGAAAGAAGTACATCAGTCAGCGGTTTATTGATCAGAAACGTAAAGAGTTCTTGGAGTTGAAACAAGGCCGAATAACTGTGAATGAATATGAGCGTGAGTTTGTTAGACTCAGTAAGTATGCTCGAGAATGTGTTTCAATAGAGGCTATTATGTGTAAGAGATTTGAAGATGGGCTGAATGAGGATATCAGTCTGTTAGTTGGGATTTTAGAGTTGAAAGAATTTGTTGTGCTAGTTGAACGAGCTTGCAAAGCCGAATAGTTGAATAATGAAAAAAGAAAAGTGAAGTTTGAGCTAGAGATTCGAGAAAGAGGCCAATGAATAAGTCATTTCAATCTTCGTCAAAGAAATCGAGAGACTCATATGCTCGCTCAAATGCTTCAGCCAGGTATCCTAATAAAAATCGTGGGAAGGCCCAAGCTACATTATAGTGAGCGTAGGTAATGCTAGGTCTAATAAGCCTGAAAGCCAACACTGAGATAGACGACATCCCAGTGAATGTAGGATGAATAACCGGGCTTGTTTTAAATGTGGCTCTCAAGATCATTTAATCCGAGACTGCCCTAAAATGGCTGAGAAAGATAATTTTCAGAATGTAAGATCGAGTAACACTACTGCTAGAGGGAGGCCAGTGAGAAATATGGGAAATGGGACAAGTAGCAGAGGAGTATGCAAAGACTCAGCTATGAGATCGAAAACTAGGGCACCTGCAAGAGCTTATGCTATTCATGCTCGCGAGGATGCATCCCCTGACGTGATCACTAGTATATTTTCACCTTATGATACTAATGTAGTTGCATTAATTGATCTTGGATCAACTCATTCCTATATTTGCATGAATTTAGTATCTAGTAAGAATTTGTCTATTGAGTCTACTAATTTTGTGATTAAGGTGTCAAACCCTTAGGCAAACATGTTTTAGTTGATAAAATTTGCAAGAGTTGTCCTTTAATGATTCGGGGTCACTATTTTTCAGTTGACTTAATGCTTTTGCCATTTAATGAGTTTGATGTGATACCTAGAATGGATTGGTTGACTTTGTATGATGTCGTAGTGAATTGTGGACAAAAGGTTATTGAATTGAAATGTTAAAATAATGAAACTCTTCTGGTTGAGTCGGATGAGTCGGGTGAATTGCCTATTGTGATTTCATCGATGTTGGCTCAGAGGTATGTTAGAAAGGGTTGTGAAGCATTACTCACGTATGTACCGAATACTAAGCTGTCTGAATTGAAGATTGAATCTATACCGGTAGTTTGTGAATTTTCAGACATGTTCCCAGAAGAGTTTCCAAGGTTACCACCGGTTAAAGAGGTGGAGTTTGCTATTGATTTGGTATCAGGGACTGCACTGATATCGATAGCTCTTTATAGAATGGCTCCAACCGAGTTGAAAGAATTAAGTCTTAGTTACAAGATTTGACAGACAAGGGTTTTACGAGACTGAGTTTTTCGCCCTGGTGCACCGGTATTATTCGTCAAGAAGAAAGATGGATCCATGAGACTTTGTATTGATTATCGCCAACTCCATTATTTACCAAGGATTGATGATTTGTTTGACCAGTTGAAAGGGGCAACAGTATTTTCGAAGATAGATTTGAGATTTGGTTATTATTAGTTGAGAGTTAAAGACTCGGATGTGCCGAAAACTGCATTTAGAATGACGTATGGGCATTATGAATTTCTTGTTATGCCTTTTGCATTAACTAATGCTTCTGCTATTTTTATGGAATTGATGAATTGGATCTTCAGACCATATTTGGACAAGTTTGTAGTTGTGTTCATTGATGACATTTTGATTTACTCCAGAGATGTGTCTGAGCATGCCGAACATTTAAGAATTGTATTGCAGACTTTGAGAGATAAGAAATTGTTTGCTCAGTTCAGCAAAAGTGAGTTTTTGCACCAAGAAGTCAGATTTTAGGGGCATATTGTTTTAGTAGAAGGTATAGGGTTGATCGGCAATTGTTGATCAGAAACCACCGAGAAATGTATCTAAGGTTAGAAGCTTTTTAGGCTTGGCTGGTTATTATCAACATTTTGTTAAAGGATTCTCGATGATTGCTACACCTATGACAAAATTTTTAAAAAAAAATGTTAAGTTCGAGTGGTCAGAAAAATGCCAAAAGAGTTTTGAATAGTTGAAAGCATTGTTAAATGAGGCACCGATATTAGTGCAACCTAAGTCGGGAAAAGAGTTTGTGATTTTTAGCGATGCGTCATTGAACTGTCTTGGATGTGTGTTGACGCAAGACGGCAAAGTGATAGCTTATACCTCGAGACAGTTGAAACTGCACGAAAAGAATTATCTGACATAGGGATTGGAATTGGCTGCCATTATGTTTGCTTTAAAGATTTGGCGACACCATTTATTCGGTGAGAAGTGTCACATCTTTACCAACCAAGAGTTTGAAGTACTTGATGACTCAAAAGGACTTGAATTTAAAACAATAGAGATGGCTCGAGCTATTAAAAAATTATGAGTTGGTAATTGATTATCATCTGGGAAAGGCAAATATAGTCTCTGATTCTTTAAATAGGAAATCTTTGTTTGCTTTGAGAGCCATAAATACATGACTTGACTTTTTCTGATAATGAATCAATTATAGCTGAGTTGAAAGCTAGGTCGGTATTTCTTCGGCAAATTTGCGAAGCTCAGAAAAGTGACAAAGAACTTTAAGCTAAAAGAGTTCAGTAGAAACGACTAATGATTTAGATTTTCAAATTGAGGCAGATGATTGTTTGCTGTTTTGAAGTAAGATTTGTGTACCGAGAGATGCTAAGCTTATTCAGAAAATTCTTCACGAGGCACATGGTAGTTGTCTATCTGTTCACCTATGAAATACGAAGATGTACAATGATTTGAAGAAAATGTATTAGTAGTTAATTATGAAACGAGATATTTTTGAGTTCGTAGCGAGATGTTTGATTTGTCAACAAGTAAATGCCGAACATCAAGTATCTTTGGGTTTACTTCAGCCTATGATGATTCTCGAGTGGAAATGGGACAAAATTACAATGGATTTCGTAACTGGATTACATCTGACTCTAAAGAAGAAAAATGTTGCTTGGGTCGTTGTTGATAGATTGAAAAATTGGCTCATTTTATTTTGGTACGTGCTGACTATTCACTTGATAAGCTAGCTGGATTATACATTGTTGAAATTGTTAAATTGCACGGAGTCCTATTTCTATTATTTCGGATAGAGATCTGATGTTTACGTCTCAATTTTGGAAGAAGTTACAAGAGGCTTTTGGCACAAAGTTGAATTTTAGTATCGTATTTCATCCGCAGACTGACATTCAATCTGAAAGGATCATTCAGGTACTCGAAGATATGCTTTGCTGTTGTGTTTTAGAGTTCGAAGGTAGTTGGGAAAAATATCTATCTTTAGTCGAATTTTCTTATAACAACAGTTTTCAGTTGAGTATAAAGATGGCTCCGTATGAGGCATTGTATGGTTGCAAGTGTCGAACTCCATTGTACTGGACTGAGCTCAATGAGAGATAGATTCACAGGGTTGATTTGGTTAGAGAAACCAAAGAAAAAGTGAAAATAATTCATGATTTTTTGAAAGCAACTTCAGATAGACAGAAGTCGTACGCGAATCTAAAATGAAAGGAAATTAAATTTCAAGTCAGTGATAAGGTATTTCTAAAAGTGTTTCTGTGGAAGAAAATTCTTAGATTTGGTTGTAAAGGCAAGTTGAGTCTGTGCTTTATTGGTCCGTATGAGGTTATTGAAAGGATAGGGCCAGTGGCTTATCCACTAGCTTTACCGTCGAAATTAGAGAGAATCCACAATGTGTTTCATGTGTCTATGTTGCGACGATATTGATCAGATCCATCTCATGTGATTTCACCAACTGAGGTTGAGATTCGACCCAACATGACTTATGGTGAAGAACCAATCAAGACCCTAGCTCAAGAAGGTAAACAACTGAGAAATAAAAGTATAGCCTTAGTGAAAGTTTTGTGGCAAAGACATGGGGTTGAAGAGGCTAAGTGGGAGCCCGAGGAAGCTATGAGAAAACAGTACCCAAACCTCTTTTCCAACAAAATTTTCGGGGACGAAAATCCCTAAAGGAGGGAGAGTTGTAACAGACCGTTCTTGAGTCAAATCGAAACAGTGGTTTTAGGACCACAAATTTGAAGTAGAAATGTTAATTTCATTATTACATTAAGGTCTAAAGTATGATTGAATGATTGTGTGAAAATTTTGTTAAGAAATTTTATCGATAGAGCGTCCAATTTGATTAATAGGACAAATTGCAATAGGTGCAAAACATGTGTTCTAGAAGCTAGAGGTATCTAATTGCTATGAAATTTTAAATTGGAGGTCCTTAAATGGTAATTAGACCATTATACTATAAGTTGGACAAAAATGGACATGATTAAGTGAAATTTCTAAGTTTGGAATTAAGAGCATTTTGGTTATTTGGTTAATAAAGAAAAAATAAAACAAATAAAAAATGTTCATCTTTCTAATTTCATCCCCCATAGCTGAATTTCAAGGGTCACCATAGCTAGGGTTTTGGCCAAGCTTCCAAGCTCAATTGTAAGTTCGTCTTTGTCTCGTTTTTAATGATTTTTATGTTTTTGTGGATGTTGTAACTTGATCTAGCTATTTCAAGGACTAATTTGAAAGAAAATAAAAGTCTAAAATTTTACCCATGTTGAATATTTGTGTATTTTGACATTTAATGGTAGAAAACACATGTTTGGATGAAAACGTCAAATGGGGACCTAATTGTAAAAGTTGTAAAATGTATCTAAGATGTGAATAAATGAAAAATGCGGGCTGTTATGAGCAAGGAATATGTTTGGCTAGGCTTGGGTGTGATAAAGTTGAATGAAAATCATTTTACGAGCATAGAGACTAAAATGTAATAAAGTTGAAAAGTTAGGGGAAAAAAGTAATTTTTGCCATAAGGTGTTTTGGGGATTAAATTGAATAATGTGATTACTGAATAAGTTAAATGTGGTATTATAGATCAAGAAAGATGAGGTTCTAACCTAGATCAGGGAAAGAACAAGGTAGTGGACTAAATCGAACTATTAGCCATTTTGTACTAAGGTAAGTTCGTATGTTAAAAATAAGCTTTAGAATAATTGTACTTAAATGCTTTAATATTGCATGAATTGTATGTTTGATTATGTGAATGAGTATAATTCTATGAACGAGTTTGACAATGATTCGAAAAGTGAGAAGTCCCGTTGAACCTTAGGAATATATTAGGATAGAAGTGACATGTCACTAGGGTCATTATGTGTTATGTGATTATGTGATCCAGGTGTTGGTCTTGTACGTCCTATTGGTGGCTAAGTATACCAGCATATGTTGTGGATACTTGACAGTTTGTTTGAGCAGCACCACTTAGCTACGTATTGACTGTCAGCTTGTGTGAGTAGGCCCGTCGATAGCTCGAGAGTGAGTGATTATGTGATATGAGATTGAGGTAGCATTTGCTACGTATGTGGCACTTAGTGTGTAAAAATCCCAAGTATCCGATATTATTATTCTGAGTGGTTCATAGGTATGTCAAAGATGAGAATATGTGTAAATTCATTTCGAGATGGTTCAGGTATGTACATAAAGTTCATGTTTATTAAATGCTTGAAACGATGAATATGAAGTAAGTTTTGTGGTGGAATGAGTTATGATCATGAAACTATGGTAAATTTACATTTAATTATGTTATAATATTTAAATGTTATATACATGGTAAGGTTGCTTATTTCTTGCATGCGAGCTTACTAAGCTATATAGTTTACTCCGTTTATTTTTCATGTTTTGTAGTGTCTCCAAGTTAGCTCAGAATTGAGGATCGTCAAAGATTCATCTCACACTATCAAAACCATCATTTTGGGTATTGATGATCTTAGTATTTTGAAAGTATGGCATGTATAGGGACTTGGTCATTTTATTATATGTGTCATTATGTTTTTGCGCCGATGAATTGGTTTAAGTGTATGTGCAAATGAGGGTGACAAATTGATTGGTAAATAGCCTTCATTTTGTCCACACGGGTAGACACATAGGCGTCTATCTAGACCGTGTGTCACACACGGTCTACCCCATGGGCATGTGTTCTAGTTGTGCGTTCCCTGTACCTTAATTTTGAGAAATAGAATGCTCAAAATTGAGCATACGAGCATAAACACAGGCGTATGTCTCAGCCATGTGGATAACACGGCCTCAGGCACGGGCGTGTGAAGTCTGCACCTATTTTATGAAAATTAAATTACCCACACGGCCTGGCACACAGGCATGTGATTTGGCCATGTGACATCAAATTTGTTCATGCATTTCAAAATAAAGAGTTACACGGGTTAGGGACACGGGCGTGTATGACCACACGGCCTACCCACACGGACGTGTCACAAGTCACATGGGCATGTGAACCCTGTTCATAGCAAAAATTTTCTAAGTTTTGTAAAAAAATTTCTAAAGTTCTCAGTCTAGTCCCGAATCAATCCCAAAGCATGTTTAGGGCCTCATAGGCTCGTATTAGGGACTTTATGATTAATTGCAAATGGTTTTAATTTCAACAAAAAATTATGGCTCAGAATTGTATGATTTTTTGTGTGGTAAGTCTGGTAACGCCTCAGACCCTGTTTCGGCGTTGAATATGGGTAAGGGGTGTTACAACATATGTAAGATAAGCTTAATAACCTTTTCTAACATATTTCAGTGCTGATATTGCTGGAATCATGTTAGATAACACATCTAATTTATCAGATTCAAGATGGAGTAACTCACCACTCTGACATTTCAATAGAATACATTTTTGTTTACAATTCACCACTTAATCATGTTGGGTTAACTAGTTCATTCCCAAAATAATATCAAATTCATCAAAGGGAAATAGCATCAAATCAACCCAAAAGCAATAACCCTTTACCATCAACGGATAGTTTTTACAGACTTTATCCATCATAACATACTAGCCTAGGGGGTTTGAAACTTTAACCACAAATTCAGTGAATTCAACAGGTAAATTTTTAACAGACATTAAATTTGTGCGTATGTATGAATATGTGGAACCAGGATCATTCAAAGCAGTAATATAAGTATCAAGTAGAGAAAATGTACCAGTAATGACGTCTGATGCAGAGGCAAATTCTCTAGCATGAATAACATATGTCCTTGTAGGTGCTCGTGCCTCAGATTTAACTATTGTATCCCTTGTAGTACCTCAGCTACCACTGACATTGCCGGGATGACGGGGTGGTCTGCCTCTTGAAGCAGGATTACTCAGCTTTGAAGTCTGTTCAATATCTCTTTCAACCCTTTTCGGGCAATTCTTAAGAAAATGATCAAGAGAACCACATTTATAACATGCCCTACTTCTTAATCGACATTCCCCAAAATGAAATTTGTTACAAAATTTACATTTCGGTCTAGGATTACCGACACTACTGACACTAGTTACAGATGGAGATGAGGATCTCGGGTTAGAGCATTGAGAGCCTCACTCTTTTCCAAAATATCACGCTGATGTTGCAAAATGATCATAATACTTCTTTGATTTCGTAAAAGTAGATGATTGCGACTTGCTCATAATTCTTTTACTAGAAACCCAAGCTTCTCTTTTAGCTTGTTTCTTTCCTTTACTTAATTCTTTAGCTTTATGTGCTCGATCAGTAAACATCACAAATTCCCTCAATTTAAGAATTCCAATCAACAGCTTAATGTCTTCATTTAAGCCCTCTTCAAAATGTTTGCACATATCAGCCTTGGTTGGAACCCACTCTCTAGCATACTTACTCTATCAAACAAATTCTCGCTCATACTCAGAAAAAGTCATGTTTCCTTATTTGAGCTCTAAAAATTCTTTCTTTTTTTGATCTAGAAATCTCTAACTAACATACTTGTTTCTGAATTTAGTCTGGAAAAATTCCCATATAATATTTTCTCTCAGTACCATAGAAGTTATAGTATTCAACTAATGATAAGCTGTGTCTTTCAGTAAAGATACTACACATTTCAAGCATTCAAATGGTGTGCAAGATAATTCATTTAAAACCCAGATGGTGTTTTCCAACCAAAACTCAAGCCTTTCTAGATCATCATCTACAGTAGCTCTGAATTTCTCTTCTCCATACTTACGAATTTTATCTACCGGAGGCTTACCAGTTCTAACAGGTTCAGCACCTTGTGGCATCTCAGGAACCAGTTGAGGAGCAGGTGGGGGAGGTTATTGTACAGCGGGATTTGTTTTTATATACTGAGTGAACCATTCATTTATCATTTGAAATAAGGCTTGTTTTGCCTCCTCACTTCAGCCCTCAGATATAAGCCTTTCACTACTAGATGCAGCTCTTTCAACTGAAGCTGAAGCATTGCTCTCAGCTTCCTCGGATTCAGCTCTAACTTGGTTGGATGACATTACTCTATAAAAAATACATTTAAAATGGTTAGGAGATATCGCAATATCACAAATTATATAATGGAATATATAGCTAAACTCATACTTGCTACGTTCAATCTGAGTATCGACTAAACCTTAGCTTTGATATCAATAAATGTAACACCCCTATCCATTGTTCGTCGCTGGAACAGGGTTACAAAGCATTATTAGAATTTTCTAAACATTTATAGATAATTCATGTCAATTACTATTCATTTTCTGAGATTATTCATAACTTCCCTTAAATGGACCCTCGAGGCCCAATATAAGTATTAGAATCGAGTCGGGACTAAATCGTGAACTCAGAGAATTTTTCACAAAATTTCTAAAATTTTCCTAGATGGAAGGCACACACGCCCTTATGGTCTAGGGACACGCGTGACCCTAAGAGACGCCCATGCTGCAAGCCATGTTTGACCCCGTGTAACTCTCTGACTTGTGCCACACAACCAGCCATACACTCGTGTGAGTAGGTCGTGTGATCAATTTAATTTTCATAAATTAGGTGCAGGGTTCACACGGCCAAGACACACGCTCGTGTTCTAGGCCATGTAGTGTACATGGCTGAGACACACGCTCGTGTGCTCAATTCTAAGCATTCTATTTCTCAAGTTTAAGATACAAGGGACACACGGCCAAACCATATGCCTATGTGCCAAGCTGTGTGTCACTCACGATCAAGACACAGGTCCATGTACCTACCCGTGTGGACAAAATGAAGCCATTTCCCAGCTTTACTTCTCACCCAAATTTGCCAATAACCAATACCAATACTTTCAAGTTATTACCAACCAATCCAAGCACTAAACCAAGCCAATTCTAACATCTAATACGATATTTTTATCATATGCAATCATGATTATAATCTTACCTTTGTTTAACTTATATGTTAAGCATAACTTGATCAACCATATTTAACAAACTTAACACATAGATATTTGTCTTAATATAACCTTATAATTATACCAAAACAAACCATTACTAGCCATTCCAATAGCTAGTTTACAAACCACATTCATATGCCATCATAGGCCAAGTTCCTATACATGCCATTATACCAAATAAGTTTACTATATATACCAAAAGAAGTTAGTGGATAGTGTGATTATGCTCCAACCGATCTCTAACCTTCGCGAGCTTTCGAGCACTATAAAATATAGAAAATAAAACCCAGCAAGCATTATATGCTTAGTAAGTTCGTATAATAGGAATTGAAACTAACCAATCACATTTAACAACATTAAGCATGCAATTAACGTGCTTTCATCATTTTGACAAGTTTACCTAAACACATTTACTCAATCAAGCAAGTTATACATTTAAATATTAAATAAACATAGATGGGCTCATCATTTAATCCTTTATCAAATAATTCAAAAACATTCAGGGCATATATCTATTTATCTCATCATTTTCTCATGTCAAGAGTGTTACCCGTTGAATTATTGAAATATCGATGGATACTCAAATAGTACACCCAAGGTGTACATGTCTATAAACTATCAATTCTTATTTAAGGAGCATACCCTCGAGCCACATGTCAGGATGCTCAAATGAGCCATGAAATCATGTAACAAGACACTTATCCGAGCTAATCAGGAAAGTCATAAGAGTTTTTACTCAGGAAGCTCATAGAGCCCTTCAGATATCTCCAAATAAATAATATCAGTGAGCTTCAAATAAGGTAACAGAGAGTTCAAGCAAGCTTAACAGGACGCTCATGAATAGTTGCGTTTGTGTCAAAATTATATGCAGGATCACAACCGTGTGTGTCAGGATGCTCACACAGAGCTACGATAGTGCGCAACACATGCTAAATCACAACCGATCAGGATGCTCGTAGGAACTATATAACAGGATGCTCAAGATGCTATATCGGGATTATTCGTCTGAGTTAAATCCCTTCTGCAACATATGCAGAATCACATTCATATACGGAAAATCACATGCATCCATCGATTTTCATTATTCAAACGGAGTTTAAAACTTTAAATACATTTTCAATCATGAAATCATTTCATGTATTTATAACATTCCGTAAATCACACAAACAAATATCATATTCAACAATCAATTGAACATGTTAATATGCATAAATAAGTTACACGAACTTACATCGATAATAATTTGCACAAGAAAATCTACTAATCCGAAACTTTCTCTTTTCCTCGATCTAGCATTAAATTTGTGTTATCTGGATTTATATAAATGAATGTAATCATCAATTTCTCACATTTCATATTCTATTGAACTCAATTTACATCCTAGGAAAAATTACCATTTTACCCCAAAACTTTCCATAAATTCCAATTTCATCCCTAGGCTCAGAACATGAAACTCATGCAATTTACTCCTTATTCCAAGCCTAACCAAAATTTCAATATAAAATTTACAACACATGTGTTCTATAAAATTTAGAATTTTTCTTCAATTTACACAACTTTACAATTTAGTTCCTAAATCACAATTTCATCAAAATTCACTTTGTAAAAGTTGTTTATCTATCATGAACCTTTCATTTCCTACTATAAATTTCAAATTTTCAGCATATTCATCCATGGCATAACTTCTATACTTTGATAACTTTTCAAATTATTCCCTCAAATAGATAGATTAGACTATCTTGATCTCAAAAATATAAAAATTACTAAAAATGGGACATGAATTCTTACCCAATTAAGCATGATTAGTTTCTTCTCTCTCTCCTAGGGTTTCCATGTATTTTGGGGATGAATATGATAATAATATGATGATATTTCTTATTTATTAATTTATCATCTTTTAATTATTTTGATTTCCAATTTAGTCCTTACCCTTTTTCTAAATTTCCATGGATGATTCATCAAAAATATCTACTAACTTTTCTGTAATGGTCTAATTTTCATATAAGGACCTCAATTTTTGAATTCCATAGCTATTTGATTCTTGTAGCCTCTAGAATCCAACTTTTTCATTTTATGCAATTTGGTCCTATCCGTAATTAAGCACATAATCGGTAAAATTTTCTTATCAAAATTTTTATATAAAGTTCCTATCATAATACGGTCCATGCAATAATATTAAAATAAATTTTCTTTTAGGCTCAGATTTGTGGTTCTGAAACCACTATTCACATTTCACTAAAAATGGGTTGTTACATCTGTAGTTCTTTTATCAGAGCTAGTCAAATGGTAGGAACAAGCACTGTAGCAGATGTAGTTCCGGAAACATGCTGAAGTGCATAGCGGTAGCTCTAAGTAAATGTGAATTACTCGCTCTATCATTATCATCTCGTTCAAAATTAATTCATTTAGCACTAGTTGGGTTAACATTTGGAGCTACTGACTCCATTTCCTCTCAATCATTACTATGCTCATCACTAGAGTAGAACTCTTGTTCCACTTAAATACCAGATTCGTTTTCCATCTTTTATCTATAAAACAAAAACAATTATAATCAGCGTCCAAATCTAGACTCAATTTGACTCAATTATAGCATGTACCTCTAGACTCAATTCTGAGCTTGATTTAGCCCGAGAATCGACTAAACCTATAGCTCTTATACCACAAAATGTAACACCTCTAAATTTTAAAATTTTTACAATTTAGTCCGTATTGCTCAAAATCAACAATTTATTCCACAATTTAGTCTTTTTCCATTTATAACTTAAAAATCTATCTATTTAAACTATTCAACAATGTCAACATCTAAAATCTTGAACAATACTAAAATTTACAACATTGGTCGGGTAGCCTTAGATACCGAGATTTCAAAAACGTAAAAATTACAAGTAAATGACTAAATTGCACTAACCAATTTGAGCTTGAACCCCAAAATTGGCTAGCCCATGCGTCTCCTTACTATTTTTTTCTTTCCTTTTCTTTTTATTTGCATGTAACAGATAATGAAACATTTTTTTTCTTTTCTTTTGATTTTATTATAACTATTATTATTATTATTAACTATCATAACATATATATAAAATAAGTTAACATATATAAATATATATATGTATAATCACCATTAATGTCGTCCACTTTAATGAAACAATGGCACAATTTCTTCTTTAGTCCCTTTAATTTATTTCTATCTATAATTCAACTTTTAACCCTTACGAGAATTAGTCCCTATACCTTAATAACTCCTAATTTCACAAAATTCACAAATCCAAAAATTAATTAGCTACAAAGCTAGCCTTGTAAGTATTTAATAAAAATATTTACAGGTCTAATATATGGGTACGGAGTCTCGAGAATACATTTTCTGACACCCATGACTATCAGGTCATTACAAATATAAACTCATCGGTATTAGTAAGATGAATTGTCTTAATTGATTGATCTGAAATTAATTATTTAAACAAGCACTGTTGCAAATGGCAGGTTGCAAGTTGATAACATAAACGTGATTTATTTTGTAGATGTGTAACACCCCAAACCCGGCCTGGACGTTATGGCCGAATCTGGCGATGTCACATTAAAGTGTTTTTCGTAAAGTGTGAAATTTTTAAAAACCCATTCTCCATTAAACCTTTTTGAATGATCTTGAAGATGATTTCAAGACTTTTCGTTTACTTTCAAAATGTAAGTCGTTTGTTTAAAATGTTTTGTAACAGCCCAATTTAGACTCTAATAGGAATGGTGGTTTTGGAACCACGAATCTGAGTCAAAAAAATATTTAAAAATTATCTTTTGTGTTTATTTTGTGTGAATTTATATCTGTGAAATTTTCGTGATTTAATTTTGTCGTTTAGGTGTCCGATTAAATAAAAGGACTTAATTGCATAAATTGAAAATTTGATAGTTTAAAGTATAAGGGCCAAATAGTTAGTGGCTTTCTAAGTTGGGGCATTTATGTTGTAAATATCCCATAAATATATTAGTGGGATGGTTTAAGACTTAAATTATGTGGTTTTTATATTAAACCATTAAGGATATAAAAGTAATTTAAATATTAAACTTAATATATGTTATAATAACATAAAATAAACTATGTTTTTATCATTCTCTCTTGATCGAAACTAGACAAAAAGAAAAATAAATAACAAAGGTTAGGGTTCGGCCATCTTTAAAGCTTAATCAAGATCAAGAACCAAAGAAATCCGATTTGGATCGAGGAAAAACAAAAGTTGTCGACTAGCTGCCCGATTCCATTTTGTATCGTCTGAGGTAAGTTTATAAGCAAATAGACGTGTTTATTGGTAGTTTAGTGTTATATTTATATGCTGTTATGAAATGTTGGAATTTAAATATACTATGGTCTAATATGATTAAATGTGGCTACTACACTTCCGAGTTCGATTCGACCGAGATACGACGTCCGAAAGCCCCATATGAACATTAGGAATAGCTAGGATGTGTATGTCGTGACATAGGATTCCGATATATGTGTGTGAGTAAGTCCATGGCATCAATTTGTGATTCTGATATATGTTTACGAGTAAGACCCTATCTGGGACAGTGGCATCGATATGTGGTTACATGTAAGACCACGTCTGGGACGTTGGTATTATACGATTTATGTAATTATCTGAGTGTCCTATCCGGTTCTGAATGGTTCATTGGGCAAAGGTAAATCGTGTACGGATTGCTTAATACGAGCTAAATGGTCAGGTATGAGTTAACTTGATATCTACTTAAGATAAGGTAAGGAAGTACTATAGTTATGTGCTGTAAATCATGTACAATGCAAATAAAGAATCCATGTGTATTTGGTATGTGTATTCGGCTTGTGAACGAATAATTTGTGTAGTATTGAAATGTTACTTAATATGTGTATGTATAATTTGTGTATTCGGCTACTTAGGTATTAATTATACATGGGATGTCATTTGATGATTCTTAAGTTGTATAAAAGAGTAAATGGATGTGTGTTTTTTGGTTGGAGGTTGATTTATAATGTGTTGAATGATTACATGTGTAACGGCTTAGGTGGATAATAGTCTATGAGAAATGTATTGTATATAGAATTTATAAGTTTGAGATCAAGCATGAAAATGTTAATGCATTTTGTTTAGCTAATATGAGTCAATTATGATATTGAGTTGTTTATTTGCTTATAACTTACTAAGCTTTGATAGCTTACTCTGTGTGCTATGTTTACTTTGTTTTATAGATTTTGAGGTCAAGCTACAAGCTCAGGGATTGTCAGCCAAGTTCATCACAGTGTCTATTGCTTTGGTACCTTTAAGCTAAACTTAAATTATGGCATGTATAGGCTGGTTTTGGGGTTAGTTATTTTGGAAATGAATGTATATTGGCCATGCGAAAATGGCTTAACTACCTTGCTTGAAATTAGCTATGCCTAATTATGGTTTGTGTTCATTTTAATTATGATACTAAGTGCTATGGTTGAATGTTATTAGTGATATATATTTTTGTGCGTTGAAATTGATTTGTGGGCTGGTGGTAATTTGAATGATTCGGCCATGACACATTGGTAAGTATAAAAATATATTTGATATGTTACCTTTGGTTGAAATGCTATGATTATGACTTGTAATGATAGTAATAACCTCTTTTGGTCGACATGTGTATTTGGTTAAATGATAGCAAGAGGTATTAAGTATAAATGATTATTAGATCGGCACATATACATATATTTTTTATGTGAATTGTGGCAGTTTATATTGATAATGGATGTGTTGTTATTTAGTCTTGGATTAAACTCATGTTAATAATATATTCACTTAATAAAATGTTTATTAAGTTGTTATATATCTCAGCTATATAATATATGATGGTTGTTAATTGTATCAAGTATATCACCTACTAGTTAGATGGCAAGTAAGATACATGCAAAAGGTTTATTCGGTAATCCCATATGGTTTGGATTAATGATATGTACAAATTATAATTTGTTTATCATGGAAAAAGATAAATGTTAATTTAATTAGATATGCTTTGTTAGTTGAACTTATATATGTATATGTATAGATGCACTTATACCATGGTTGATATATGAGTAAAGTAGAATAATATTTGTTATTATGTGTCGGTTTGTCTTGGGGGTGCATATGCATTTGTCATGCATATATGATCTGTAAAATAGATACAATTGATTAAATTAAATATTGAATACGTGTTGAGTATGTATTGATATTAAAGTGGTTATTTAATAAATAATATATACAATATTTGTATACAGATGTGCATTTGATAAATTTTTGTACCTTAAATTAAATGATGGAATTGTTATTACTTAAATGTTTAATGAAATATTTTTGAATATTTTTGAAATTGACTATGCCATGTATGCTAAAGGACATAATGCCCTGTAATATGACTTAATTGGTCAAATCTGCACTTGTATAGAATTAAGAAATAAAATCTTTAATTTTTATTATAGCATTCGATTATCATTAAAGTGATTAACCTGTGATTTGTAAATGTAATATATTTACATTAATTAGTCATATGCTTTTCTTGTATATAGGAATATGACATGTGATAATATGAGAATGTTCGGAACTATGTTTATGTTCAATAATGCCTTATGACCCTAGTCCGGCGACGGACATGAGTTAGAGGTGTTATATTTTATTGGTATCAGAGCTACGATTTAGTCGGCTCTAGGACTAACGTAGCGCATGTGAGTCTAGCTATACAAGTCATAATATTATTCTGTGATAGTGTGATGACTTCTGACATATAAAATGTGTTTTTATATAGAAAATGGATCCCGATAGAGCTGTAGATGATAATGTTGAGAGTGTAGAACCTGCTCCTGGGTAAGGGACGACGCAGGCTGATTCTTGACCAACTTCGAGTAATCAAGAAAGTGAGGCTAAACAAGCCTTCTATCAAATGATAAATGATTGGTTCACTCAATATATCCAGACTAACTCAGCTGCACAACAACCTCCACCCTCAATTAATCCATCATCCATGCATGTTGTACCTCAAGTAAGTGATCCATTGCAATTGAATAGACCACCTGTTGATAAAATCAGAAAAGATAGAGCTAAAGAGTTTAAAGCCACTGATGATGATGATGCTGAGCAGGCTGAGTTCTGGCTTGATAATACCATCGTGTGTTTGATGAGCTGTCCTGTACTCCAGATGAATGTTTTAAATGTGCTATATTTTTGCTTCGATACACAGCATATCACTAGTGGAATACCGTAGTATCAGTAGTTCCGAGAGAGCATGTGACTTGAGAATTCTTTCAAACTGAGTTCTGTATGAAATATATTAGTTAGAGATTTATCGATCAAAAGCGTAAAGAATTTCTGGAGCTGAAACAGGGTCAGATGACAGTGACAAAGTATGAGTGGAAATTTGTGAGACTCAGCCGATATGCCCGAGAGTGTGTTTCTACCGAAGCCATAATGTGTAAAAGATTTGAAGATGGGTTGAATAAAGACATTAAACTGTTAGTTGGCATACTTGAGATAAAAGAGTTCGTGGTGCTGGTTGAGTGAGCTTGCAAAGTTGAAGAGCTCGGGAAAGAAAAAAGAAAAGCTAATTTTGAAGTTAGAGACTCGCGTAAGAGATCATTCAGCAGGTCAGTCCAGTCGACACCTAAGAAGTTTCAAGATGATTTTAGTGGTTCAAAAGCCACTTCAGGTTATTCTCAACGAAACCAGAGCAGACCATCGGTGAGTTCGAGAGCTACCTCAGTAGCCAGTGTGGGTAATGTCAGATCAAATCAGTTCGAGTGTAAACACTGTGGTAAACGACATCCTGGCAGTTGCAGATTGCATGATTGGGCCTATTTTAAATGTGGATCGACAGACCATTATATTCGAGATTGCCGAGGGTTAGCTGAAGAGAATCCGATACAGAACATGAGATCGGGTAATACTGCGGCTCGGGGTAGACCACCAAGAAATGCGAGTAATACGAGCAGCAATCAGAGAGGAAATAAAGATACAACAGTCAGATCTAAGGCTTGTGCACCTGCCAGAGCCTATGCCATTCGTGCACGAGAGGAGGCTTCATCCCCGGGTGTTATTACTGGTACATTCACTCTTTATGATACTAATGTAATTGCATTGATTGATCCTAGTTCTACTCGTTCTTATGTATGTGAGACATTAGTATTCAACAAGACTCTACCTGTTGAGTCTACTGAGTTTGTGATTAGAATGTCAAACCTTTTGGGTCGGTGTGTTATGTTTGACAAAGTGTGTTAGAATTGTCCCTTGATGGTTTGAGATCTGTGCTTTCCGGCTGAATTGATGCTGCTGCCATTTGATGAGTTCGATATAATTATGGGTATGGACTGGTTGACAGTACATGATGCTGTTGTGAACTGTAAGAGAAAGACCATTGATCTACAGAGCCAGAATGATGAGATTGTTGGGATTGAATCTAGTGATTTGAAGGGGTTACTAGTAGTGATTTCTTCGATGTTGGCTCAGAAATATGTGAGAAAAGGCTACGAGGCTTACTTTGTATATGTACTTGACAGTAAAATGGCTGAAAGGAACATTGAATCAGTATCTGTTGTATGTGAGTATCCAGATGTGTTTCCTGAAGAATTACCAGGTTTGCCACCTATTCGAGAGGTAGAGTTTGGTATTGAGTTAATGCCAGGGATGACTCCGATATCCATAGCTCCGTACAGAATGGCACCTACCGAATTAAAAGAATTGAAAGCTTAGCTGTAAGAATTGATAGATAAAGGTTTCGCACGATCGAGTTTCTCTCTATGGGGTGCACCTGTGTTGTTTGTGAAAAAGAAAGATAGAACTATGAGAATGTGCATCGATTATAGTCAGCTTAACAAGGTGCTATAAAAAATAAATATCCGTTGCCATGGATTGATGATCTATTTTATCAATTGAAAGGGGCTACAGTGTTTTCAGAAATAGAATTGAGATCGGGATACTATCAGTTGCGAGTTAAAGACTTCGATGTGCCAAAGACTACTTTTAGAACGAGGTATAGCCACTATGAGTTTTTGGTTATGCCATTCGGACTCACTAATGCACCTATTGTTTTCATGGACTTGATGAATCGGATCTTCAGACCGTATCTAGACTGGTTTGTGGTTGTGTTTATAGATGACATTTTTATCTACTCTCATGATGAAGCTGAACATGCTGAACATTTAAGACTTCTGTTGCAGACTTTGTGAGATAAGCAATTGTATGCAAGATTCAGTAAATGTGAGTTCTGGTTAAGTGAAGTCAGTTTTCTGGGCCATGTAGTATCAGCATTAGGTATTCGGGTTGATCCAAGCAAAATTTCAACTATACTTGATTGGAAACCTCCGAGGAATGTTTCTAAAGTCTAAAGTTTCTTAGGATTGCTAGATATTATAGACAGTTTGTGAAAGGTTTCTCTATGATTGCAGCCCTAATGACAAAGCTATTGCAGAAAGATGTTAAATTCAAGTGGTCAGAAAAGTGCTAGAAAAGCTTTGATTAGTTGAAAGCCCTTTTGATTGAAGCTCCAGTGCTAGTTCAGCTAGAATCGGGTAAAAAATTTGTTATTTGTAGTGATGCATCTTTAAATGGTTTGGGCTGTGTTTTGATGCAGGAAGGTAAAGTTATAACTTATGCCTCGAGACAGTTGAAGCCACATGAAAAGAACTATCTGACTCACGACCTAGAATTGGCAGCCATTGTGTTCGCATTAAAAATTTAGCGTCATTATCTATACGTGAGAAATGTCATGTCTATTCTAATCATAAAAGCCTGAAGTACTTGAAGACTCAAAAAGATCTGAACTTGAGACAACGTCGATGGTTAGAATTACTAAAAGACTATGAGCTTGTGATTGATTACCACCTAGGAAAGGCTAATGTTGTTGCTGATGCTTTGAGCCAAAAATCACTGTTTGCTTTGCGAGCAATGAATACGCATATGACCATGTTTGATGGTGGTTCGATAGTAGTTGAATTAAAAGCAAGACTATTATTCATTCAACAAATTTGTGATGCCCAGAAGGTTGATAATGAGTTGATTGCAAAACGAGTTCAGTGTGAGACAGATGCTCATTCAGAATTCAAAGTGGACGCTGATGACTGTTTGAGATTCAAAAACTGAATATGCGTTCTGAAGAATTCAGATTTGATTTAGATGATTTTGAATGAAGCTCATAGCAGTCAGTTATCTGTTCATCCAGGTAGTACAAAAATGTATAATGATCTGAAATAGCTTTACTGGTGGCATGGTATAAAACGAGACATTTCTGACTTTGTTGCAAGATGTTTAGTTTGTCAACAAGTAAAAGTTGAACATCAGGTGCCTTCAGGATTGCTTCAGCCTATAATGATACCTGAGTGGAAGTGGGATAGAGTCACGATGTATTTTGTATCTGGTTTACCGTTGACACCGAGCAAGAAAGATGCAATCTGGGTTGTTGTTCATAGATTAACTAAATCGGCTCATTTTGTTCCTATACGTACAAACTATTCACTCGATAAACTAGCTGAATTATGTGTTTCTCAGATTGTGAGATTACATGGTGTGCCTAAATCTATTATTTTGAATAGTGATCTGAGGTTTACATCGCGGTTTTGGAAGAAACTGTAAGATGCACTAGGTACAAAATTACATTTCACTACTGCTTTTCATCCGCAAACAGATGGCCAGTCTGAGTAAATTATTTAGATACTTGAGGATATGTTGAGATGTTGCATTCTCAAGTTTGAAGGTTCGTGGGAACGATACCTATCTCTGATTGAATTTGCGTATAATAACAGCTATCAATCGAGTATCAAAATGGCACCTTATGAAGCTTTGTATGGTTGTAAATGTCGTACACCATTGTACTGGACTGAGCCCAGTGAAAATAAGAGACACATGGTTAACTTGATTAGGGAAACTAAACAGAAAGTAAAAGTGATCTGTGAAAGTCTAAAAGCAGCATCAGATCGTCAGAAATCATATGCGGACTTGAAACGTAAAGATATAGAGTTTCAGATTGGAGATAAAGTCTTCTTGAAAGTCTCACCGTGGAAGAAAATATTTAGATTTGGTCGCAAAGGCAAATTGAGTCCGAGGTTCATTAGGTCGTATGAGGTAATAGAGCGTATTGGGCCAGTTGCTTACTGACTATCATTGCCATCTGAATTAGAAAAGATCCACAATGTGTTCCATGTTTCAATGCTTCGTAGATATCGATCTGATCCTTCACATGTGATTAGTCCATCTGATATTGAAATTAAGCCCGATATGACCTATGAAGAAGAACCGATTTGTAACACCCCATACCCGAGACCGTTGCCGGAGTCGAACACGAGGTGTTAACGGACTTAATTCACTTATTTATACAGTTCATTTTACCATTTCCAGACAAGCTGGCTAACTGCGTCACTATCACCTTAAAAATCATATCTCGAGTTCCAAAACTCGAAAACTGATTCTGTAAATTTTCCCTGAAACTAGACTCATATATCCATCTACAAGTTTTTTTCTAGAATTTTTGGTTGGGCCAATTAGTACACTTTATTAGTTAAAGTCTCCCCAGTTACAGGGTTCGACTACTCTGACCTTTATGCATTACGACTTAGATATCTTCCTGTACAGGGCTTCAATACTTATGCCGTTTGTTTCTAAAGAAACTAGACTTGAAAAGGAATCTTTAAATATAAAGTATCACTTCTAATTATCTCTGGTTAATTTATAGTGAATTTCCAAATTTAGAATAGGGGATCCAGAAATCGCTCTAGACCTATTTCACGAAAACTTAAACATCCCTTAAAATACGGCTCATATGATCATTGCGTTTCTTCCATATGAAAGTAGACTCATCAAGGTTCGATTACATTATTTATTCGCTATTTAATTCCATTTCTACTATTTTTAGTGATTTTTTAAATTCACATCACTGCTGCTATCAGCATCTATTTTTAAGGTAGACTATACCTATTTCATGATTTTCCATGGATCAACTAGCCATTTGTCGTATATAGCACTAAAATGATCGTGATTAACCATTCCAATGGCTAATCGTTACCAAGCATTTCCATACCACTCAATGAACAATATACAAAATGATTATAATGCTATGCTCAAGATATATAAGCCATTTTCGCATTGCTATCCAAATTTATACAATACCAAAAGGTACATGACCAACAACAAAAGGGCAGTCCTATACATGCCATTTTCAGAGTTCAACTAAAAGAGTACCAAAAGGGCTTTGATAGTGTGGATGACTTCGACTTCGACAATCCCGAGTCTGATAGCTGACAAGCCAAAATCTATAAAACAGAGAATCAAAGAAACGGAATAAGCATTTAATGCTTAGTAAGTTTTGAATAATGAAATTAATTCGGCTAAGGTATAACATTCATATGGCTAAATGAATAACTTCATATATGCACATTCTCGTAATCACACTTACTTCACGCTTCAATCAATATATTCATACACAAGGTATCAACCTAACTAAAGGCCGAAAATTCGTTAATCAATTGAACGGATACTATTTAAAACGAATTGACTTTTCCGATGCATATACGAGACATACCTTATCGTTTGGATTTATGAGCGTATTAATTGAAATTATTACAGCAAAATCGCTCACTTCCAAACCCAAGCATCTTCGGGATTTAGCCGGATATAACAACTCGCACAAATGCCTTCGAGTCTTAGCCCAAATATAGCAACTCGCACAAATGCCTTCGGGTCTTAGCCCGGATATAATCACTAGCATGAATGCCTTCGGGACATAACCCGGATATAGCAACTCACACGAATGCCTTCGGATCTTAGTCCGGTTGTCATCCGAATTATCATGCACATATTTCCACAATTCATAACACATTTTTATTTCGTTTTCGTTGCTAGAACTCAGACACAAGGCACCTATCTACCATTACCATTTTCGGCTCAATAGCCACATACAAAGAGCATGGTTTTGATTTGCTATATAACATGATCTAATCGAATCATAATCTAAGTTCCATTACTCGAAAACTTACCTCGGATGCTGTCGAACGACTTCAACGGCTATTCAATTACTTTTTCCTTCCCTTTATCGGATTTAGTTCCCCTTTGCTCTTGAGCTTAATTTAACAAATAAATTGATTTAATCATCTTGAACATCGAGAGAAATTCAAGGTACTTAGTCCATATATATATTAGACATTAGAGTCATATGAATGAAATCATGAATCAAATTCAACATATTAGTTAATATTCTCCTTTAGCCGATTATCTAAGTCAAGATAGAATCATCAATAAGCTTACCTATAGCCGAATACATGCAACACCAATCTATGTATGCATTCATGTGGTCGAGTATACATATTCCAATATGATATCATTTCCATTTCGTTTAACACTTAACATTTACCACATATCAATTAACCCATTTCTTTACTCATGTGGCCGATTATACTAGGTCATGCATACACATGATTAAGTTATTTAACACCTAACTCACATAGTCATAGTATACAAAATCTTAAGGTCCACGTATGAATACCCCCAAGTTCCCATGACTTAACCCCTAACCATATTTTTGCCGAGAATTCCTTGAATTTCTAATAGCATACACACATTTAATCAATTTGGAGACTCTATTAACCCAACATACATCCGGCAATAGTCTATAGCTCTCTCGGCCACTCATTTCACAACTTAACAAAGCTTCAATTCGAAATCATTAGTGAGTATCAATTAACTTAAGCTACCTTCAAACTTTTTACTTATCACCTCATGCCAAACCATCAAAATGAACTAATTATAATTACATAGGTACTACCAAAGCCGAAACCTATGCATACTATTATTCCTTATGCCCAAACCAAAGACCACATTCGGCACTATCATCCACCATTCTACCAAGCATGTAATATTCAAACACAACCAAACTCACATTCGGCCCTAGTTCATAACAAGGTAGCCTATTCTTTTCCTTAGTATCTAATGCTCACCTATGATTCTTTTTATAGTTCAAACACTCATCTATCATCATTCACCTAACTTTAACATGAAACAACAAAACTCACCATTATTAGCTACCATAGTCGAAAACCTTACTCATTCCAAAATCAAAATTTCAACATGGGTTACAAAAATAACTTGATATCTCACTCAAGATCAACTAAAATTTCAAGAACTAATATAAACACCTTACCTTACTATCAACCTAAGATGACCGAATGCTTTCCTCCCTTCTTCCTCTTTTCATTTCGGCCAAGAAGAACCAAAGAATACAACTTTTTTTTTCATCACCCTTCCTTTCCTTATTTTCACTACTTTATTATTATTTTTATTTATTTTATAAAATATAAAACTACTAACTAATAATTAATACATATTTTATGTATATACCCCATCATGGACGGCCACTAGCTAAAATTGTGGGTAATTTGACATGCAAACCCATCATTTTTATAACATGCATTAATAGGCCACTTTACATTTGCCTAGCACATTTCTAAATTTTCTCACATAAGTCCTATTTAATAGAATTCACTTACAATTAACAAAATTCAAATATGAAATTTTCACACGTGCATATATACATATAATAAGCATCAAATATGACGGTTAATTATTTTTAAGACTCGGTTTTGTGGCCCCAGAACCACTTCCCGACTAGGGTCAATTTAGGGCTGTCACACGATTCATATTTTGACTCGTGAGACTAAAGAGTTGTAGAATAAGAAGATTTTGTTAGTTAAAGTATTGTGGCATAAGCATAGAGTTGAGGAAGTAACATGGGAGCCAAAGGATACAATGAAGGAACGTTATCCAAACCTATTCACCGATAAGACTTTCGGGGACAAAAATCCCTAAGGAGGGAGAGTTGTAACAGCCCGATTTAGACTTTAATCAGAATGGTGGTTTTGGGACAACGAATTCAAGTCAGAAAAATATTTAAAAATTATCTTCTGTGTTTATTTTGTGTGAATTATGTCTGTGAAATTTTCGTGATTTAATTTTGTCATTTAGGTGTCCGATTAAATCAAAAGACTTAATCGCGTACATTGAAAATTTGATAGTTTAAAGTATAAGGGCCAAATAGTTAGTGGCTTTCTAAGTTGGGGCATTCATGTTCTAAATATCCCAAAAATATATTAGTGGGACGGTTTAAGACTTATATTACGTGGTTTTTATATTAAACCATTAAGGATATACAAGTAATTTAAATATTAAACTTAATATATGTTATAATAACATAAAATAAACTATGGTTTTATCATTCTCTTGATCGAAACTGGACAAAAAGAAAAAGAAATAACAAAGGTTAGGGTTCAGCCATCTTTAAAGCTTAATCAAGATCAAGAACCAAAGAAATCGGATTTGGATCGGGGAAAAACAAAAGTTGTCGACTAGCTGCCCGATTCCATTTTGTATCGTCTGAGGTAAGTTTATAAGCAAATAGACGTGTTTATTGGTAGTTTAGTGTTGTATTTATATGCTGTTATGAAATTTTGGAATTTAAATGTACTATGGCCGAATATGATTAAATGTGGCTACTACACTTTCGAGTTCGATTCGATCGAGATACGACGTCTGAAAACCCCGTATGAACCTTAGGAATAGCTAGGATACGTATGTCATGACATAGGATTCTGATATATGCGTGCAAGTAAGTCCATGGCATCGATTTGTGATTCTGATATATGTTTACAAGTAAGACCCTGTCTGGGACAGCGGCATCGATATGTGGTTACATGTAAGACCACGTCTGGGACGTTGGCATTGTATGATTTATGTGATTATCTGAGTGTCCTATCCAATTCCAAATAGTTCATCGGGCAAAGGTAAACCATGTATGGATTGTTTAATACGAGCTAAATGGTCAGTTATGAGTTAACTTGATATCTACTTAAGATAAGGTAAGGAAGTACTATAGTTATGTGCTGTAAATCATGTACAATGCAAATAAGGAATCCATGTGTATATGGTATGTGTATTCGGCTTGTGAATGAATAATTTGTGCAGTATTGAAATGTTACTTAATATGTGTATATATAATTTGTGTATTCGGCTACTTAGGTATTAATTATACATGGGATGTCATTTGATGATTCTTAAGTTGTATAAAAGAGTAAATGGATGTGTGGTTTATTATGTCTATTTGGTTGGAGGTTGATTTATAAGGTGTTGAATGATTACATGTGTATTCGGCTTAGGTGGATAATAGTCTATGAGAAATGTATTGTATATAGAATTTATAAGTTTGAGGCCAAGCATGAAAATGTTAATGCATTTTGTTTAGTTAATATGAGTCAATTATGATATTGAGTTGTTTATTTGCTTATAACTTTCTAAGCTTTGATAGCTTACTCTGTGTGCAATGTTTACTTTATTTTATAAATTTTGAGGTCAAGCTACAAGCTCGAGGATTGTCAGCCAAGTTCATCACAGTGTCTACTGCTTTGGTACCTTTAAGCTAAACTTAAATTATGGCATGTATAGGCTAGTTTTGGGGTTAGTTATTTTGGAAATAAATGTATATTGGCCATGCAAAAATGGCTTAACTACCTTGCTTGAAATCAGTTATGATTAATTATGTTTTGTGCTCATTTTAATTATGATACTAGGTGCTATGGTTGAATGTTATTAGTGATATATATTTCTGTGCGTTGAAATTGAACTGTGGGCTGGGGGTAATTTGAATGATTCGGCCATGACACATTTGTAAGTATAAAAATATATTTGATATGTTACCTTTGGTTGAAATGCTACGATTATGACTTGTAATGATAGTAATAACCTCTTTTGGTCGACATGTATATTTGGTTAAATGATAGCAAGAGGTATTAAGTATAAATGATTATTAGATCGGCACATATACATATTTTTTTATGTGAATTGTGGCAGTTTATATTGATAATGGATGTGTTGTTATTTGGTCTTGGATTAAGCTCATGTTAAGATTATATTCACTTAATAAAATGTTTATTAAGTTGTTATATATCTCAGCTATATAATATATGATGGTTGTTAATTGTACCAAGTATATCACCTACTAGTTAGATGGCAAGTAAGATACATGCAAAAGGTTTATTCGGTAATCCCATATGGTTTGGAATAATGATATGTACAAATTATAATTTGATTATCATGGCAAAAGATAAATGTTAATTTAATTAGATATGCTTTGTTAGTTGAACTTATATATGTATATGTATAGACGCACTTATACCATGGTTGATATATGAGTAAAGTAGAATAATATTTGTTATTATGTTTTGGTTTGTCTTGGGGGTGCATATGCATTTGTCATGCATATATGATCTGTAAAATAGATACAATTGATTAAATTAAATATTGAATACGTGTTGAGTATGTATTGATATTAAAGTGGTTATTTAATAAATAAAATATATAATATTTGTATACAGATGTGCATTTGATAAATTTTTGTAACTTAAATTAAATGGTGGAATTGTTATTACTTAAATGGTTTATGAAATATTATTGAATATTTGTGAAATTGACTATGCCGTGTATACTAAAGGACATAATGCCCCGTAATATGACTTAGTTGGTCAAACCTGCACCTGTATAGAATTAAGAAATTACATCTTTAATATTTATTATAGCATTCGATTATCATTAAAGTGATTAACATGTGATTTGTAAATGTAATATATTTACATTTAATTAGTCATCTGCTTTTCTTGTATATAGGAATACGACCTGTGATAATATGAGAATGTTCGGAACTGTGTTTATGTTCAATAATGCCTTGTGACCCTAGTCCTACGACGGACACGAAAAAAAACGTAGTGCGTAGTGGAAAGCAAATAGTTCTTATAGTTGTTCCAAGCGTGGCTCTTAAATAAGTTACGTATCTGTGGTATTTTTGAAAAAAAAATTACCCTTTTGGAAGTTTGTGCCTTTTCCCTACTGCTAGCAGTATTAAAGCAAAACAAATATAAATCCCCAAATTAAAAGTAAAATCCAGAGAGGCCTTATTACATAAAAAAGCCAATTTAAACTACTTATAAATAAAAGGCGAAAATGGAAGTGTGTGCGGTTGTGTGGCCACCTTCGAGTCCTTTGCAGCACCAATCCACCTAAGGATTACCTGCGCAAATAAGCAGAAGGGTGAGTTTATGAAAACTCAATGTGTAAACCCTTAATAAACCAACAGTCAAACATACAGTGAGCAAATACAATCTGGGCCTAAGCCCATATCAATAGTAGTGACAATATATTTTTGGCCTTTAGCCCATCTCAATACAAAAACAGTCATGTGTTTGGACCTTAGCCCATTGCAGTAATAGTAAAAAAAAGCAGTAACAGTAAACAGTGCAGTAACAGTTTAAAAAGTATGCAAGTCCTACCCAACCAGCCTCTACACTCTACTCTGTCCAACCCTACACTCCATATGGGGATAAAATCAACCCACTCATCCCTACACTCCAAAATAGCACAGGTTGCGGCACTAAATAGTATTTGCAGTTGAGCTGCCAGTATAATAGGCTTAATGCCATCAATGATTTGTAGTAGAGTTGCCACTACAGTACACTTCCTCTAATCATAATAAACCCATCCCCATGCAACGCATCATACAATCATGTCATGTCATATCATAGAATCATACATGTATCCATTATAGTTTAAATAGCAAGCTAAAATACAGTCATACTAATACATATATATATAAATACCACACATAAGGTCAAAATAGTCAATTTACCATGTAGGGGCATTTTAGTCATTTTACCACATAAGGGCAAAACAGTCATTTTACCTCATAATGGTAAAATAGTCACTTTACCTCATAGGGGCAAAATAGTCATTTTATCAAATTGGGGTTTAGGTATACTTACAGACCCAACTGTAGGTCCACAGTCATCTCGGGTGACCCGTGCAACCTTAATAGTCCTAGAGTTAAAATAGGCCCAAAGCCCATCATGCGGGCCCATGTGGCCCACAAAGCCTAAAAATGGCCTTGGCCATGTGAACTACATACCCTGGCCCAACGTTCTCCACACGTTTCTGTGGTTTACCCGTGTGGGGCCCATAAGCCCGTGGGGCCAACAGGCCCATTTTGGCCCAACGTTGCCCAGAATGGCCTAAGCCCATGAAATCGCTCATGGTGGCTTCTACGATCAAACGCCTATAGTTACGCGTTCAGATTACCACACGAGTGAGCGTACGCTCGTGTAGGGTCAACAATCACCTATTCCGGCTTTTACCGATTTACGTGTATAGTAGTGTGATTACACACCTTGCTTCTATTTGCTGAGAGAAGAGACTGCCCGCACTTTTGAATCCTACATTTAAACAACAATCTTCGATTACATACTTAATCTAGTACCCAATCACATATACTCTATTATCCTAATCATTAAACTTACACAATAACATTCCTTCAAACAAGCCACGAGGAGAGATCCGTCCACCCTACGCCAACTAAGGACCTTTTCCTTCTCCCTTGAAAGTTCCTATGCACAACTCGAACATAGGTAAACATTTAATGAACCAACATCAAATAACACTATACTAGTACACTAAAACATTCAATCGATACCCCTTACCTTAATTGAGTCCACCGAAGCCCTTTTCACCTTATTAGTCGAGAAAGGATGTGACAGCCCTAATTCGACCCTAGTCGGAATGTTGTTTCGGGACCACAAAACCGAGTCATAAAATTTAGTTAAAATTTTATTTGCATATCTTATATGTGTGATAGTACTTGTACAAAAATTTGATGTTTTAATTTTATATTAGGAATGTGAATTTTGCTTGAAAGGATCTAGTTGAAAGACTTGGAAAATTATGATAGGTAAATAAGTAAGGACCAAATAGTATTAAAGTGGGAAAGTGTTGTCCTTGCATGTCAAATTAGCCAAACTAAAGCATAGTGGCCGGCCATGCTATGGGTGGAAACATGTCTCCAACATGTTATGCTAGTGATGTATGTTAAGAAAAATAAAATAATGAGCATGGTGATTAAATAATGAAAGGAAGGGTGATGAAAAAAAAAATAATATGGTCTCATCCATACCCCCTTGTTGCCGTGAATTGAAGAAAGAAAACAAAAAAAAAAGTGTTCATTCTTGAACATCTTTGGCCGAATAGAGGAAAGAAAGGAAGGGGAAAAGCTTGAGAAAATCGGCTATGGTGGTTTGCTAGACTAAGGTATGTTTGATGTTGTCCTTGAGATGCATGCATGTTTTAGTAATTGACTTGAGTTCTAAATAGCCCATGTTTAAATCTTGAATCTTGTTGGTAACATGAGCAATCGGTCATGAGAAAGTGTTCAAGAAATGGTTGTTGTTCATGTTATTTGGATGAGAAATGGTGAGTTTTGTTGTTTCATGTTAAAGTTAGGTGAATGATGATAGAGGAGTGTTTGAACTATAAAAAGAATCGGCTACCTTGTTATGAGCTAGGGCCGAATGTGAGTTTGGTTGTGTTTGAATATTACATGCTTGGTAGAATGGTGGATGAAGGTGCCGAATGTATGTTGGATTGATAGAGTCTCCAAATTGATTTTATGTGTGTATGCATGACCGAATATACGTGGTCACATGAGTAAGGAAATGAGTTATTTGATATGTGGTAAAAGTTAAGTACTAAATCGAAGGTTGCTAAAATTGCCATTTCTTTAGCCGAATATGTGTTTGATCAATGAAGGAATTGTTGAAGAATATAGGTGAACTTGGTGAGAGTATTCGGCTTAGTGTATAAATGATATAAAGATTTTAGGAAATTGTTTTGGTTAGGTGTATGTATGATTAAGTATATTCGGCAATATACTTAAAGTGGGTACATGATATTACATTATAATTATTGAGCTTAAGTATATGGATATGTGTATATGTGGTCATATAATGACATTTTGGTTTGAAAATTTAATTATATGTGATTGCCGAATGTGATAAATAAATTCATGTTATTGGGTTAAATATTGAATACTCTTATTTGTATTATTTAAGCTCAAGAACCTAAAGGAGAGGCGTCCAACAAGGGGAAATCGAAGGTCATCGAGTAGCCGACTCGGAATTATTTTACCCATCATAAAGTAAGTCATTAAGCATATAGTTGGTATTAATTCAAATGGTCATAACGTCTATGTAATGATGCTGAATGGAATGAATAAATATATATATATATGCATGTACGTATGTGATGATGAAAGTGTTGAATGAAAAGAAAAGAGGTGAGATGTATTGTGTTGTTGATCTCGGCACTAAATGTGCGGGTATAAACAAGTATGACCATGAGATTGGCACTAAGTGTGCGAGTTTGACTATGTAGCACTAAGTGTGCGAGTTTGACTATGTAGCACTAAGTGTGCGAGTTTGACTATGTAGCACTAAGTGTGCGAGTTTGACTATATAGCACTAAGTGTGCGAGTTTGATTATGTAGCACTAGGTGTGCGAGCTGATTATATAGCACTGAATGTGCGGACTTAATATGTTCTTGAATCATTATGGACACTAAGTGTGCAACACTATTGAGTCGATCACGGACAGCGGATCGGGTAAGTATCTTGAGCTCATGGCTAATAGGTGCTATGTCTATGTTTGGAGTTGAGCTTGGTAAGTTTGAACCCATGTGACGAATATACTTGAAGTCACGTACATAAGATTTATCGTGGAATGGGTGAAAGGCCGTTTAGTTGTATGATTGTAACGAAAATAAAATGATTTATGAAAATGCCTCGAATATCCTATTGATGTGTATATGGAATGTGAATGCATGATTTGGTATGTGATTGAACCGATAGGTCGGAGGAACTATGGTATGGTTCGGTATGGATGGAGTAACTAGCCTCGTTCCATTTTGTTTCCTCTTGTGATAATGTTATTAATGGATGGTAGTGTATTGCTTATGACTTACTGAGTTATAAACTCACTCGGTGTTTCCTTGTCACCCATACTAGGTTTCTTGGACTCTTCTCTTTTTGCGTGGTCGGGCCGTCATCGAAGTCATCACACCGGATAGCAAGTTTTGGTACTTTCTTCTTAGTTGGCTTAGGAGAACATTTCGGCATGTATAGGCTATTATGTTGTGTTTGAACTTTGGTGTGTAATCTTTTAGCCATGCGAAAATGGCATAAATGTTCGGTTGGGTTTGGATTCATACGTTAGGTCGCAAATCTTGATAATTCGACCTTTTTATGCCATACGTCATGGTTGATTATTTTGGTGTTAAAATTCATGATATGGCAATAGTGTAGTAGGGGGAAGTTTGACAATGATTAGCCTTTGGCATGGTTAGTCATGATCATAATTTGTGATATGCATGATGAATTATTAGTTAGATCAAGGAGTAAACACGAAGTGGGCATAGTTGCTTCGTAACAGATGCTGGCAGCAGCAGTGACATGAGATTGAAAAATCACTAAAAATAGTAGGAGTGGAATTAATTGATGAATAAATTATGTAATCGAAGTTCGATGAGTCTATTTTCATATAGAAGTAACGAAAAGATCATATGGACAGTATGTTAAGAGATAATCAGGTTCCCGTGGGACAGGGCCAGAACGGTTTCTGGATTCCCTGCTCCGACTTTGGAAATTCATTATAAATTAACCAAAGATAATTAGGAGTCATACCATATATGTATAGATTCCTCTCTGAGTCTAGTTTCTATAGAAACAAACGGCATCAGCATGGAAGTTCTGTACAGGGAGATATCCAGGTCGTAATGCGCAAAGGTCAGTGTAGTCGACCCCAGTAACATGGGAGACTATTACTAATAAACTGTACTAATTGGTCTGACCAAAAATTCTAGAAAAAAATATGTAGATGGGAATATGAGTCTAGATTCAGTGAAAATTCACGGAACTGGATTTCGAGTTCCAGAACTCAAGATATGATTTTTAAAGCGACTAGTACGCAGACTGACAGCTTGTCTGGAAAAATTTTAATAAGTGGTTTGAAGTCTGTTAACACCTCGTGTTCGACTCCGGCGACGGTCTCGGGTTCGGGGTGTTACAAAGGATGATCGCCTAAGCCCTTGGATACAACCTGAAATCCAACCAACCTCCAATTAACGACTATATGAAAGAGCAGTTTGAACCTAAACCAAAAGTTAATCTTACTAAACGTAAAACCAAGCACTTGTAATTACCACTTCAAAAATTGACAGAAAACACAGGGAGAGGAGAGATGCAGTAAACGGTCAAAGTACTATGATGAATGGGTGACAAGAAGAGAGTGTTGAGAAAAAGAGCAAAGAAGGGAAGAGAACGTATCTGATCAAACAGTAAACCGAAAGAGGGAGGAAAGAGATGGAGTAGTTCAGTCAAGAAAAGAAATTGATAGAAAAACTTGTCAAATCCCGAAAGATTCCTGTTACAATCGGCCCCAAGAAGAGTAAAATGAAAGAACCCATTCAAAAGAAACAAAGGTAACACTAGAGGCAGAATTCGGTACCAATGGATAGAAAAAAAACCAAAACGCAAAAAGGGAATGAGCATACAAAATCAAAATTTGAGCGAATAGCTAAACTCAGCTAAAAATTTATGTGAACCTCCTATTCAATTCGGTACAACTCTACTGCACTTCAAATCCCACTTTTTCCTCCCTTAATTCTCTCCTAAAATCCCCCTTCTAATCTCCCCAACCGATCACACCTTCCCTACTGCTCAGTTCGAATTCCACTCAAACACTTCAGTGTTCCAGTCAAACCACAACTCCTCCACTGCATTTTTAGCAAAATAAAACACTCCCTTGCGTGATGACCGAATCTGGTAATGTCACATTGAAGTGCTTTTCGTAAAGCATGATACCGTTTGCAAAACCAAATCTTTATTAAGCCTCATTGTGTGATCTAGAAGATGGTTTTAAAACTTGCGTCACTATCAAAACTATTTACTTTAAAACGTTATTAATTTCAAAATCTCGTTTGTAGCGAAAGCTTTTTAAAACAGTTGCGTATTAGTGTTTACTTGTAAAACGTTGTTTTCTTACAGTAGCTCTTAAACTGTTTACGTATTCATGGTATTTTTGAAAAACATTTATCTTTTTTGAAAACCTGTGTGTTTTTTCTACCGTTAGCAATATTAAAGTAAAACAAATATAAATCCCAAAATAAAAATAAAATCTCAAGAGGCCTTATTACATAAAAATACCCAAATTAAACTACTTATAAATTTAAAAATATGGATGCGTAAACTGTTGTGTGGCCACCTTCGAGTCCCTCGCAACATCGATCCTCCTAAGGATTACCTGCGCAGATATGCAGAAGGGTGAGTTTACGAAAACTCAGTGTAATCCCTTAATAAACAGACAGTTAAACATACAGTGAACAAATACAGTCAGGGCCTAAGCCCATATCAATAATAGTGGCAATATCAATTTGGGCTTTAGCCTATCTCAATATAGAAACAGTCATATGTTCGAGCCTTGGCCCTTTGCAGTAACAGTAAACAGTATGCAAGTCCTACACATCCAGCCTCTACATTCCATCTCCGTCCAACCCTACACTCCATGTGGGGATAAAATCAACCCAACCATCCCTACACTCTAAGTAGCACCGGTTGCGGCACTAAACAGTATTTGTAGCAGAGCTGCCAATATAATAGGCTTAGAGCCATCAGTGATTTGCAGCAGAGCTGCCAGTATAGTACACTTCTTCCAATCATATAAAAACCCACCCCCATGCAATGCATCATGCCACATGTCATATCATGTCATAATATCATACATGTATTCAAGACAGTTACAATAGCACGCTACAATATAAACATATATCATATAGGGGCAAAATAGTCATTTTACCATATAAGGGCAAAACAGTTAATTTCATCAAATTAGAGACTAGGTATACTTATTGACCCAACAGTAGGTCCACAGTCGCCTCGGGCGGCCCGTGCAACCTTAGCAGTCAAATAGTGAAAATGGGCCCAAGGCCCATAACGCGGCCCATGTAGGCCCACAGGCCTGTGTGGCCCACAAAGCCCAAAAATGGCCCTGGCCGTGTGAACTACACAGCCTAGCCCAAAAATCTCCACACATCCGTGTGGTTTACTTGTGTGGGCCCAACGAGCCAGTAGGGCCCGCACGGCCCATTCCAGCCCAACGTGGCCCAGAACAGCCTAAGCCCATGAAATCACTCATGGTGGGCTCTACGATCTAATGCCCACAATCTATGCGTTCAGATTACCACACGAGCGAGCGCACGCTTGTTTAGCGTTAATAGTCGTACTTTTCTGGCTTTTGCCGATCTACATTTATAGTAGTGTGGTTACACACCTTGTTGCGAACACGTACGAATCATCCCACGAGCACTTCAACCTATTTCAAATAGAAGCTTCGGTTAATTGGCTAACAACCGAGTTGAAGAAAACTCTAATCAAAAACACTTATTCATAAGATTACCTATCACTTGTCCAGATTGATCACACACTAAAACCGTTGCAAGAAATCACTTGGAATCCTTAAATACCACTTGTATCCCAATCGCTATCAGTTAACTAAGACCATACACGCAAATAATCGAACCACGTGAATAGCAACTTACCGAGAGCATAGACTAAGAATAGAAGATAGTAGAATTTAGCCTACTCCCCAAAAGTACCCACTCAAACCGAGGCTCAAGACGTAACAATCGTACCTCTATTCGAGACAAATGGAGAATTCAGCCAAGAGCGAATTAATTGAGGGAGACTAAATATTTGACCAAGGTGCAAGGTGAAAAGGGGATAGAATTGAGAGAGATGAAGGGGGTATTCGGTCACAATAGCAAATGAAAAGAGAGGAAATCTGTTAACACTAGAAAGAATCGAATGAGGGAAAGAAAGTGCATTCGGCTAATCCTTGAGTGAGGGAGTGGGGCATAGAGAATCGGCCAAGGAAAAATCTTATTGAGAATAGAAGAAGAGGAAAGTAATTGGCAAATGGAATCAATAACAAAAACCCAAAAGAAATAGAAAGAAAGGGGGAGGAGATAGTCGATCAGTAAGGGCACTGTTATAGAGAGCAAAATCGAAATAGACCTGAAATGAAAAATACCCGAGCTGAAAAACCACAATATTCAGCCTCAATCAAAAATTAAAAGAAGTAAACTTCGGCACCAAAGGAAGGAAAAAGAGAAAAAAAAATCAAGTCAGAACCGATAATGAGAAGAGAAAAATCCTACTACTCCTAGCTGAAATCTGAGTGGTCAGAGTCCCCATTTCGGTACAACTCTTCCATATTTCAAATCCCACTTTTTCCTCCCCTAATCTCTCCTAAAAACCCTCCTCAAATCCCTCAACTAATCACTCCTCCCTCAACTACTTAGTTCGAATTCCACTCAAACACCATAGTGTTCCAATCAAACCACAACTCCTCCATAATATTTTTAGCAAAATAAAGCACTCCCTTGCTTCAAGCAGGACTTGAACCTCAAACCTCTTGGAACACTCCACACGTCCCTATCCCCTAGATCAGTAGGCCTTTTTATGACATGCTTCACCCTTTTTTATTCAAAAGCCTACTGTTTAAAGACAGTGCTTATTCCTTTAAAAACAAAACATTTTGCAATTGCTCAGGTTTGAACCTAAGACTTCTCAGACACTTCCCAGTATGCTTAACCACTGAAATAGATTGTGTCACTTTCTTGCACAACTAAATATTTATGAGCAGTTTCCTAACTGTACCCCTGCTCAAAACCTAATACTTCCAGGCCCATAATTCGGGGCGTTACAATTTTTTTTCATAACCATAATCATAAACATGCATGAAATGTAATTCAAATTCCAACCATTCAAGCTCATAGAACTTCCATTTAAAATTGCTCATGTTATTTCTCTAAATAATTAACAAATGGAATAATATAAAACATATGAACTACTATCTTTAACAGTTCTTTGAACTAAATCAAATTTGAATAACCATAAAATTCATTGGTTTGTTAACATAAATTTGCATACTGGATATGTTTTAATCAAATATTTTATTTAATTATAAAACTTACTATAGTGATATAAATAAATCAATTAATATTCATTTTCCTGAACAAATGAGATGCTTAAAACAATATGTAACACATGTAATAAAAACTTAAAAGAAGACCATCTCAAAATATATAAATCATATATCAAGTTGATTTAATATTTAAATACGTACATTTTTGTGTTCTGCGTTGAGTCTTGAAGATAAAAAGTAAGCAAAGTAAACTTCAGTAGTAGACCCTGAATCCAATCAAAATCTATTAATAGCAAACTTTAAAAGTGGATCTTACTTTCCAAGTGTACAATAGGTATATAATCAATGACTCTTAATAAATAAATTGTCTCTCTTGTTAAAAAGTTATTGGAAATTCTTGTTTTTTCTTACTTTCTTTATTTTCCACTTCTAATGGTGAGAAAATTTATTACAACCATCCTCTATGACTATTATTATAGTCCAATTTACTACGTCCATGTTAAAGATTAAGTATTTTAAATTTATTACATATTGTTACATTCTTTCCAGCGAATGGTTAGGTTTCGTGGTTAAAAACTTTTGTTCAATCATAAGTAAATTCTTTTTCATGATATTGCTATCGTAGGAGCACATTTGAATTGTGAAAAGTTGAATAAGTTCTCTCTTGCAAGGTTCTCATTGGTAATATATTTCAACGTAATTTTAATTGAGAATTTATTCTAAATACTGTAGAGTTATACTCACAGTTTTTAAAAAAAAACTTGCAACTTCAAGTGCATCCAACCATAACAACCTTTAGATAGATTTACCATATTCTATTACTCATAAGTAAATATTCCATAGTCAAATATTTCACTTTCAACCCTTTAACGAGGATGATGACAAAAGAAGATCACAAAGATAGTCACAATCAATTCAATTTACAACAAGGGTAATAAATATAAATCAATAACTCAATCCTCTTTTGGTTCATATGAAATATAATTTTGTCTCCATTCACAATCACAATATGATATCCATTATAATGAATATCTTTTAGAACTAATTCTTTAACCATCACAAATTTTTTGCTCTTTAGATATTGATATCTTAGCTCTTCTGGAGCTTTCAACTAATTTTGTTCTATCAAATATTGAAACAATATTTGTTTGTTTTAGTACCAAATAAGATAAATATTTTCTATATGTAATGATAGAATTCATTACTATATTCTCATATCCTTCTTGAAAGAATATTAACAAAAACAAAATATTTGGACATACGCCACATATGTGGCCAATAATCTTTCATATCACATTGATAACATAGATTATCTTTACCATTTGAAGAGTTATCTTGAGAACTCTTATTATTCTCTTATTTATTACTATGTTCCCACTTTTAGTGGTCCATAATTATATCTTTTATATTCTTTATGTTTGCATTCACTTTAGGGAATGCAACAAATCTGGTAGGACAGACTTTTAAACATGTCCATTGATTTTTTATTTCATAATCACCATTAAAAAAGTGCGTAGATTTCAAACCAAAATCTATCTATTCATGTTGTCATGATTAGTCTCCAATTATAATAAACATGATATAATAAATAAATCATAGTAAAATATACCTGAAGATCTGAGTGGTTAAAAGCTCTAATGATTACCCATAGTGTGTAGGCCTCAATTCAAGACTAAAATTGCAATAGCTCTAGAAGACAATGAACAACAACTTGCGTAGCAGATTTGGAGTGACATTATTATAAAATAAAAGAGAATCATGTTGATAACGTGTTATATAAAATAAATAGATAGAGAGTAAAGAACAAAGATAATGGGAGAGCAAAATAGAGAGTGTATTTTATTAATCAATCAGAATATTTGTAAAGCTTCTCCAAAGTCTCTTTTTATAGGCATAAGAAGTATAAATGAAGTAAGGATCTACTTCTAATAACTTTAAGAATTTAAAGTATATCAAAACTTATCTTGATATTGATGGACATCCACTTAATAAGATATCCATAACAGATATGACTTTTTAAAACTAAAATTTTTCCCCTAATTTGTTTTTATATATAATAACTCGATTTAATATAGTAAGTCCTCCAACATGTTTTGTAACAACCCATTTTCAGTGAAATCGGAATAGTGGTCTCAGGACCACAAATCTGAGTCGAAAAGAAATTTATTTTAATAATATTGCATAGTTTGCTTTGTGATTAGAATGTCATATGAAAATTTTGATAAGAAAATTTTACTAATTATGTGTTTAACTAGGGAAAAGACCAAATTCCATAAGATGCAAAAGTTGAATTCTAGTAGCTTTAAGTATCAAATAGGTATGGAATTTAAAACTTGAGGTTCTTATATGGTAATTAGACCATTAAAGAAAATTTAGTAGATATTTTTGATGAATCATACATGGAAAATTAAAAAAAAAGGCAAGGACTAAATTGGACAATAGAAAAATTAATCGATGATAAATAGCTAAATAGAAATAATATCATTATATATCATCTTGATCCCTAAACATTTCATGGAATAGGAAACCAATCAAGCTTAATTAGGTATGTTTTACTGTCCCGTTTTTAGTAATTTTTATATTTTTGAGATTGAGATAACTTAATCTATCTATTTTGGGGATTAATTTGAAAAGTTATCAAATTATCAAAGATTTTTAATGGATGAATATGCTAAAATTTTGAAATTTGTGGTAGAAAATGAAAGGTTATTAATAGATAAACAACTTTTACAAAGAGAAATTTGATGAAAATATGATTTAGGGACTAAATTGTAAAGATTTAAAACTTATGGAAAATTTTAGAATTTTGTGAAATACATGTGCTATAAAAGTTATATGAAAATTTTGGTTCGACTCAGAATAAGGATTAAATTACATGAATTTCATTTTTCGAGCCTAGGGACGAAATCGTCATTTGTGAAAGGTATGGGGGAAAAATAGTAATTTTTCCTAGGATGTGAATTGAATTAAATTGAGTATGAAATGGATTAAATTGATGTTAAATTTATTTATATCGATCCTGAAAGACCTAATACTAAGTTAGATCGATGAAAACAAAAAGTTTCTGATTAGTAGATTTTGTGTGCGAACAAGTATGGAGGTAAGTTTGTGTAACTAAATTGTGTACATTCTTATGTTTAAATTGAATATTGTATATGTGAATTATGAATTTGTTATATAAATGGAAATAATTATATATCCAATATATCCGAGAATTGTTAAGTCCCGTTTGAATAGGTGAAATTCGATGGATACAAGTTTTTCCAAATTGGTTGTGGTCTTGCATATGTTGCAGACACCATGGCTTGAAAGAGCATCCCATTATTAGCTCTCTCGAGCTTCCCATTATATGGTTCAGTGGGCTTCTCCGTAATAACTCTTCGGAGCATCCTAATAGGTTGTGATATTACATTTTTTGTGGACACACCTCAACTCTTATGAGCATCCCGATTAAAGGTTCTTTGTGAACTTCTCGTTAAATTGGCTCTTTGTGAGCTACTCGATAGTGCTTGCCTGAACTTCCCAATATTGGCTATCTGGAGCTTCCCAATATGGTTCTTTTTGAACTTCCCAAAAAGGTTCTTTGTGAACTTCCCGACAAGGTTCTTTGTGAACTTCCCGATTATGGTTCTTATGAGCCACCCGTTATATAGCCCAGATAAGCTTCTCGATATGCTCTTTATGAGCTTCCCGAAATGGCTCTATGTGAGCTTCTGGTTACAAGGCTCGAGAGTGTGTTTCCCAATTATGTGCCCTAATTGAGTACCCCTGGAAATGAATTCACGAATTATTGTAGTGTACACTAAAGTGTACTATATGAGCGTATCTATCAATATATCTAATAAATTCAATGGTCTGCTTTGTCATTGGAATGTCATATGAAAATTGTAACACCCATTACCCATTCCAACGCCGGAACAGGGTACGAGGCATTACCAGACTTAAACATACACATTCATGTAAAAACCGAGCCATAAAATCTCTTTCAATTCAAAACCTTTGAAACACATGCATGCCATCCCTTATTTGGGTCTACGAAGCCCAAAACATTCATCAGAATTGATTCGGGACTAAATCAAGAACTTTGAGAAGTTTCAGGAAAACGTAAAAAATTTTCCCATGAAACAGGGTCACACGCCCGTGTGGACATAGGGACATGCCCATGTGCCTTTGGCACGTCTGTGTCCTCAGGCAGTGTAACTCTTTGTTTATGACTCCAGCATGCATATCGAACCACACGGCCAAGCCACACGCTCGTGTCTCTAGGCTATGTTCCTCAGACGGTTGAGACACACGGTCGTGTCTCGTCCCGTGTGGCCAACACTTAGGCTATTTTCCAAACCTTCATGGTACACATAATCTCTTACAACCTTATGCACATCAAAATCGCAAATCATGGCATCATTTTAGTGATTAAACACTCTTTATTAAGACATATCCTTAACATTAACATGCCCTCTTACAAGTAATGCATCTACTCAGGCAATACCAAGTCTAGATTCCTTATTTCACATCCATAAGACTTGTCATTTTGGTGACCACTTTTACCATTATACTATGGTTACCAACTTATCCACCAAGCACTCAAGTTCAATCATTATCATGTTGTGTTTATAACGTGCGATTACTACATGGCTATGACCACATCAATTGGTCATAAAGCATACATCCAACACACATGTCATATTACTAACCATGCATGGCAAGCAAACATAATCACATTATAAACATTAGACATGACATGAATAGCTAGGCTTACGAACCATAAGCAAAATGAGCCACATATCATGGTCATATACATATAACTCAATATAAGCCAACAAATTTGGCTAAAACAAAATAATACATGTCAATCAACTAGATTCCTATACATGCCACTCACTTGAAATTTCTAATATATACTTCATTATTCGATAGTGTGATGTTGCCTCCGAAGATCTCCAACCCTAAGCTAACCTGAAAACACTAAAGGAAAGGGAAGGAAGGGAGTAAGCTTTATAGCTTAGGAAGACCGTATGAAAATAATAAGCAATTTATCAACTTGCTTCTCACGGTAATACAACCCTATTTGCATTTTTACTCATGTTCCAGTCAAGCTGTTTCCTTGAGTCACATTCACTAAATTATTTATGGTATATTTACTCAATAAAGACCCTAATTTAATGTTCTATAGCTATTTGACAACTTTAGCTAGCAAAATAAAACTTTTGCCCTTTACGCGATTTAGTCCTTTTTTGCAATTAAGCATGAAATCGCTAAAATTATTTCACCAAAATTTTCATGCACTCATATGATCATGCTATAACACATAAAATATTATTAAAAATAATTTCTTCGGCCCCAGAATAGTTGTTCTAAAACCACTGTTCTGACTAGACCCAAAATTGAGTTGTTACAAAAATTCTGACAAGAAAATTGTACCGATTATGTGTTTAATTAGGGAAAGGACCAAATTGTATAAGATGTAAAAGTTGAATTCTAGTAGCTATAAGTATCAAATAGCTATGGAATTCAAAACTTGAGGTCCTTATATGGTAATTAGATCATTAAAGAAAAGTTAGTAGATATTTTTGATGAATCATCCATGGAAAATTAGAAAAAGGCAATGACTAAATTGGAAAGTGAAAAAATTAATGGATGATAAATAATTAAATAGAAATAATATCATTATATATCATCTTCATCCCCAAAAATACCATGGAAACCCTAGGAGAGGGAATGGAAACTATTCAAGCTTAATTAGGTATGTTTTATTGTCTTGTTTTTAGTAATTTTTATATTTCTGAGATCGGGATAGCTTAATCTATCTCTTTTGGGGATTAATTTGAAAAGTCATCAAATTATCAAAGTTTTTCCATGGATGAATATATTTAAATTTTGAAATTTATGGTAGAAAATGAAAGGTTGTTGATAGATAAACAACTTTCACAATGAAAATTTTGATGAAAATATGATTTAGGGACTACAATGTAAATATCTAAAAGTTATGGAAAAATTCTAAATTTTTTGAAATACATGTACTGTAAAATTTATATGAAAATTTTGATTAGGCTCGTAATAAGGATTAAATTGCATGAATTTCATTTTTCGAGCCTAGGGATGAAATCGTCATTTTTGAAATGTATGGGGACAAAATAGTAATTTTGCCTAGGATATGAATTGAATTAAATTGAGTATGAAATGGATTAAAGTGATGTTAAATTTATTTAAATAGATCTTGAAAGACCTAATACTGAGTTGGATCAAGAAAAACAAAAAGTTTCGGATTAGTAGATTTCGTGTGCAAACAAGTATCGAGGTAAGTTCGTGTAACTAAATTGTGTATATTCTTATGTTTCAATTGAATATTGTATAAGTATATTATGAATTTTTTATATAAATGAAAATATTTATATATCCGATATACCTGAGAATTGTTAAGTCCCGTTTGAATAGGTGAAATTCGATAGATACAAGTTTTTTTGAATTAGTTGTGGTCTTACATACGTTGCAGACACACCATGGCTCAAAAGAGCATCCTGTTTTAGCCCTCTCGATCTTCCCGTTATATAGTTTAGCGAGCTTCCTGATAATAGCTCTTCGGAGTGTCCCAATAGGTTGTGATCTTACATTTGTTGTGGACGGTCTCTTATGAGCATCTCGATTAAAGGTTCTTTGTGAACTTCCCATTAAATTGGCTCTTTGTGAGCTTCCTGATAGTGCTCACTTGAACTTCTCGATATTGGCTATCTGGAGCTTCCTGGTATGGTTCTTTGTGAACTTCCCGACAAGGTTCTTTGTGAACTTCCTGATTATGGTTCTTATGAGCTACCAATTATATAGCCTAGATAAGCTTCTCGATAGGCTCTTTATGAGCTTCCCGAAATGGCTCTGTGTGAGCTTCCCGTTACAAGGCTCAAGACTGTGCTTCCCAATTATGTGTTTTAATTGGGTACCCCTTTAAATGAATTCATGAATTATTGTAGTGGATACTAAAGTGTACTATATGAGCGTATACCTCGATATTTCTAACAAACTCAACGAGTAAAGTTCTGACATAGATAAACTGAATTTGAAATGATTTGTCATCAAAGTGTACATGTAATGTGGAATAATATTATGGAAAGCATATGTATATAGAAGACATTAAATGATGAGCTCATCCATGTTCTTGGTATTATGTGAATTATTTGACTAACATGATTTGTGAAGTTGTGTTTTAGGCTATAAGCCAAATTGTTTGGATGCATTATTATATACTTAACTTAAATGTAAATATATGGTAAGTTAAATTCCTATTATACAAACTTACTAAGCATTAAATGCTTGCTAGGTTTTCTTTTCTCTGTTTTATAGTGCTCGGAAGCTTGTAAAGGTTGGAGATGGGTCGGAGTATCATCACACAATCCTCCAACTTGTTTTGGTGTAAATAGAAAACTTACTTTGACATAATGGCATGTATAAGCTAATTTTACCAATGATGATATGTAAATGGATGTTTGTAATCTAGCCATTGGAATGGCTAGTAATGGTATATTTTGGTATGATTATATAAAGTTATGTCATGTTTAACACGTACATGCATAAGGTTTGGTTAAATTAAATTAGAGTAAAAATATAAATCATCACAAGAAGCTAAGTTTGATCTTATGAATATGTGATACTATTTTATATATATTAATGATGTTTGCTTGATTTATATGACTTGAATTGGTTGGAAAATATATGCAAATGTTTTTGTAGGTTGAAGGTTAAATTTGGGCGAGAAATAGGGCTAGAAAATGGCCTTATTTTGTCCACACAGGTAGACACACGAGTGTGTGTATTGGCCGTGTGTGACACACGGCCTGACACATGGGCATGTGGTTTGGCCGTGTGTCTTCTACATCCTAAAATTGATAAACAGAATGCTCAGAATTGGGCACACAGGTGGAGACACGGGTGTGTGTCTCGGTCGTGTTAAACCTATACTTAATTTGTGAAAATTAAATTGACCACACGGCTTAGCACACAGGTGTGTGGCAGATCATGTGGTACAAGTCAGGGAGTTACACGGGTAAGGACACAGGCTAGGACACGGCCGTGTGCTTCATATCGAATGCCCACATGGCCTAATACATGGACGTGTCACATGGTTGTGTGAGCTACACGGCCTACCCATACGGGCGTGTGACCCCTGTACATAATTTTTTTTTGAAATTTTGCAAAAAAATTTCTGAGTTCCAATTTAGTCCCGACTTGATTCTAATATTTAAATTGGGCATCGAGGGTCCATTCAAGGGACAATATGATTAACTTCATATATGAAAAGTAAATGACGTGAATTATATGAAAATACTCTGTAAACTCTGATAATGCTCTGTAACCCTGTTTCGGTGACAGATACGGGTTAGGGGTGTTACTTGTTTTGTATATTTAATTTGTATATTATCATAGCAATTCAAGTAATAAACTTAATATTAACGATTCTTTTATAATTAACATTAAACTTAGTTCTAAAGATAAATTATTTTTATAAAAAAATACTCTGAAAATTTCAATTTTGGTTAATTCCTTCGTAACACCCTAAACCCGGCCTAAACAATATGGCCAAATCCGGAGATGTCACATTGAATGGGTTTTGATATTGGACTCTACACGTTAAAACCATTTTAGTTTTAAAAACTCCTAATTGCCTTTATCTATTGTCAAAACGTCCATTCAATTAATTAACTAGTCCTAAATCATGTTTAATAGCAGAAGCTTAGGAAAACGTTGCATTTCAAGAAATTAGTCCGTATTTTTAGAAAAACCATTGTTTAGTAGAAACTATAGTTTAGATATTAGGCGCAAATTAAATACTAAAACATAAATCCGAACCCAAAGGAAAACTAGCCAAAAAGTCCAGAGAGTCCACTTGTTACAAAGATCCAGAGATATTCTTTAAATTAAAACCATAAATGTAACCAGTTTATGAATGCGTGGTCACCGAAAGGCTCCATCGCAACGATCCGCCTAAGTCTTTGGTTTACTTGACAAAACAGACAACAGATGTGAGTTTGCGAAAACTTAGTGAGTGTAACCCAAGAAAAATAAGCATGCAAACACATAGAACAATATGCACAGTTAGATACAGATACAAATTCAAATTCAGAAAATAGATTCAAATATGAAAAATCGTACCCCTATCCTCTACACACCATCTCCGACCATCCCATCACATTAGGTGGGGTTTAAAACACCCACCTAGCCCTACACACCACGTTGTGCCCTTAAGACACATATCAGAATATATACAGCCAAGCTGCCAAAAAAGAGGCGATTAACGCCAAACAAAATACTTCCTCCATACATAAAAATCCCACCCCAATAGTAGATACAAAAATCAGATACAAAATAACATATTAACATGCTCAACATGCTTATAAACGGATATCGAAATAATTAGACATGCATAGTATTTTCACACTCAAAACAAAACACTAGACTATTAGATTCACAATTTTAGGGTTCGATTAACCCTTACCAAACCTACGATAGGCCCACAGTCGATTGGAGCTACCCATGCGACCCTAGGAAAAATTTCAGAATTATGGGCCCACATGTCCGTGTGGCTGGCCCGTGTGGCCCACACGGCCTGGCCTAAGATCCACACGTCCGTGTAGAATGCTAGTGTGAGCCCACACGCCCTACTTGGTCAAGCCTAAGTGGCCCACATGACCACACTCGAGCCACCACACGGTCGTGTGCTACGTACGCCCATGCCTTCGTCAACCACACGGCCGTGTCTCGCACATGGCCATCTACATGGGAGACCAAATGCCCATGTGGCATAGACAAATTCATTTTTCAGCTTTTTTCGAAGCGTCATTTTCAGCATTTTGGGTACACACATGGTACGGATTTGATGCGAAAACACTCCCAAAGCGAACAACACCTAAAAATAGCAACAAGAATACCCATGATTACTTAAACTTTTCGAAACCAACCGAACCACCTCTTGGCCGTAACTCGAAAACACAACTGAAATTACTCTCCAATGATTCAAAAAACTTACCTTCTACAACAGCAACCACAATATCTCACTACACCACCACAGTATCTTGATTTCCCCGAAAACACCTACCAATACGGTTTTCTGAATTAACTCGAATACCAAAAAGAAAAAAAATACCAAAAAAAAACTCTAAATTCACCAACACAACCCTTACCTTCAAAAGCAAATGGTAGAATCGAGAAGAGAAACACCACGATTGGAAGAGACAAAATTCAATAGGAAGAAGAAAAAAAATAGGAACGTCAGAAAATTTGGGAATCTTGGAGGAGAGATGAAATTTTTGAAAAAAAAGAAAGGAAATAGATTAAAATCAGATAATATCAGATTCCCCCAAATTCCCCCCACTAACCCTTCAATCTCAACCACTATAAACTTTTAATTCTACCAAAACTCTTATCAAAGAACCGAGTAAAAATAGTACTCACACTCGAGCAGGAATTCGAACACAAGACCTCCAACACACCAGTTCTCTTACCACTCAAACCAGCAGGCTCATTCTAATATGAATTTACAGATAACCAAAATTGACAGAATTGAGACTTAAACCCAAGACCTCTCACACATAACAAAAACATTTAACCACTGAAACAAATACACAATTGTGTCAAATTTTACAGAACAGAAATTATTTGGTGCGTTACATCCTTTTTTCCATTTAATACATATGCACAATGTTTATATCTTACATACAAGAATAATTATAACTTAGTTTTCCAAATAATGAATAAATTTTTTAATAAAAAACACTGTACATACATATACTTTTACAAATATTAGTTATAGTTTTTAATATATCACCTTTTTTTTGACAAAAACTATTACACGTTAATATACTCTGAATTGTTTATCCTTTTAATTTCATTTAACATTATTTAAATTTCATTTTTATTATAATATTAAATACATCGATAACATTTAATTATAATTTATTCATTTGAAATCAATAATGTAATTTATGTTCCTACCCTTTTTGCTAAATAATTTCATACCGAGTTGACAAGCAATTTAACTAACTGTAAAAATAAAATAAAATAAAATAAAATAAAGAACACACAAATTTTACATGAAAACACTTTCGGGAAAAAAAAACCACGGGCAGAGGAGAAGAAAATTCACTATGTCGAATTCGAATTATTATGAGAGGAATAGACTATGTCTATTTATAGAGTTGTAAAGCCATATTCTAGTAAGACTGAAACACCTTATTCTAATCAATATCAAATAGATGAAATTTAATAAGGTTTAAAAAACCTTATTCTAAAATAAAATAAAAGAAGTGTAATTCTATATGGATTCTTCTTTTACTTTATTTTACCACTGTGTTTTATTTAAATAAGGATTCGGGTCACTTAATTCTAACAATCTCCACCTTGACACGAATTCTAAATGAACAAGTTCTTTATCGCGAACTCTCAACGAACAAGTTCTCCACCTCTTCTATAAAACCCCTTAAGGGTTTAACTTCAACAATGAACACCAACCAAGTCTAAGCAATGCTCAAACTTGATTATAGAAAGTGACTTAGTCATCATATCTGCAGGATTTTCATGAGTACTAATTTTGCTCACAACTATATCACCACGAGCAATAATATCACGAACAAAATGATACCGAACATCAATGTGTTTTGTTCTCTCATGAAACATTTGATCTTTTGTAAGAAAGATGGCACTCTAATTGTCACAAAATATTATGTTGATTTGAAGGTCTTCATTGAGTTCAATAAAGAGTCCCTTCAACCAAATAGCTTCTTTACAAGCCTCAATAATCGCCATGTACTCAGCTTCAATGGTAGACAAAGTGACTGTAGTTTGCAAAGTGGCTTTTCAACTGATTGCACAACCTTCGATTGTAAAGACATAACCTGTGAGAGATCTTCTTCTATCAAGGTTTCCAGCAAAATCAGCATCAACATACCCAATGACTCCATCTCTAGTTCATCGAAACTGTTAGCCAACATTAGTAGTACCTCGTAAGTAGCTCAAAATCCATTGAACTGCTTTCCAATATTCTTTACCGGGATTTGCCATATATCTGCTAACTGCACTAACTACATATGATAAATCTGGACATGAACAAAGCATAGCATACATAAGAGATCCCACTGCACTAGAGTATGGAATATGTGACATTTACTCAATCTCATCATCTGATTGTGGAGACAAAGCCGATGAAAGTCTGAAATGGGCTACTAAAAGAGTACTGACAGGGCTTAGCACTCTGCATACTAAACCTGCAAAGAACTTTCTAATGTACTCCTTCTGACTTAGGTACAATTTACTTGCTTTTCTATCTCTAGGAATCTCCATACCATGTATCTTCTTTGCTGGTCCCAAATCTTTCATCTCAAATTCTTCACTTAGTTGGGCTTTGACCTTTCTTATCTCTCCTTTATCTTTTGCTGCTATCAACATGTCATCAACATAAAGAAATAGATTCACAAAAGAACCATCATTGTTTTTCTTAAAGTAAACACAACTGTCAAAACTACTTCTTTTGAAATCATGAGAAGTCATAAAGGAATCAAACCTCTTATACCACTGTCTTGGTGACTGTTTCAAACCGTAAAGGGACTTTTTCAGCAAGAAAACATAGTCCTCTTTTTCTGAGACTATAAAACCCTCTGGTTGTTACATGTAAATATCCTTCTCAAGTTCTCCATACAAAAATATAGTTTTTACATCTAACTGCTCAAGCTCCAAATCATGCATGGCCATAATACCAAGCAAAGCTCGGATCGAACTATGCTTCACAACTGGGGAGAACACATTTGTGAAGTCCACTCCTAGAATTTGACTGTAAGCCTTTGCAACAAGCCTTGCTTTATATCTGGGTTCTTTAACTCCTGGAGTCCTTTCTTTTTAAACACCCATTTACAACGAACAGTCTTCTTACCTTTAGAAAGTTTCAGAAGATCCCATGTTTTGTTTTTGTGGAGTGATTCCATCTCCTCTTGCATAACAAACATCCATTTTTCTGAGTCTTCACAGCTAACTGCCTCAGTATAATTAGATGGATCTTGATTCGCATCTATATCTTCAGCCACATTTAAAGCATAAGAAACTAGATCAGCCTCAACATACTTCTTTGGAGGTTTAATTTCTCTTCTAGTTCTATTTTTAGCGATAGAGTATTGCGGTGAAGAAGGAACTCTATTCTCAATTTCTGTACTGGCTTGAGGAGTCAACTCTGTATTAATCTGATGCTCCACCTGCTTTTGATTTTCTTTATTGAAAGAGTCTTTAAGAGATAAGCTAGGTAGCATAGCAGTTTTATCAAAAACAACATCTCTACTAATCACAACTTTTCTATTTTCAGGACACCATAACTTATAACCTTTTACACCAGTTTTATAACCAAGAAAAATACATTTAATGGATCTCGATTCCAATTTTCCATTATCAACATGAGCATACGTAGGACACTCAAAAATCTTTAAATCAGAATAATTAGCAAGATTACCAGACCATACCTCTTGTGGAGTCTTTTTGTCAATGGCAACTGATGGGGATCGGTTGCTCAAAAAACATGCAGTAGAAGCTGCTTCGGCCCAAAACGACTTTGGTAAGTTGGCATTTGACAACATATAGCGAACCTTCTCCATGATCATTCTGTTCATTCGTTCTGTAACGTCGTTTTGCTGTGGAGTATGGCGAACTGTCAAGTGTCTCACGATCCCTTCTGACTTGCACAATCTATTAAAATCATCAGAACAGAACTCTAAGCCATTGTTTGTGATGAGGTATTTTATTTATTTTCCCATCTGTTTTTCAATCGTAATTTTCCAAGACTTAAATGCAGAAAACACGTCACTTTCTGCTTCAAGAAGAACGCCCAAACTTTTCTGAAAAAATCATCAATAAAGGTTAGCATATAATTAGTTCCACCTCTTGAAGGCACTTTGGATGGCCCCACAGATCAGAATGAATATAGTCCAACGTTCCTTTTGTGTTATGGATTCCTCTGGTGAATCAAACTCTTTTTTTCTTCCCAAAAATTCAGTTTGCAAATTTCTTGCCCATCAAGAAGTCCTCTTTTGCTCAATTCTGCCGTGCCATTCTCACTCATATGCCCTAGGCGCATATGCCAAAATTTAGTAATATCATCATCTGACAAGGAAGAGGAGGCGATAGCTGCATCACCAGTAACAGTAGAACCCTGCAAAACATATAAATTGGCAATCTTTCTCTGCCCTTTCATCACAACAAGGGAACCTTTGGAAATATTTAAAACCCTATTTTCAGCTGTGTATTTATACCCTTTTTAATCAAGAGTACTCAATGAAATTAAATTTCTTTTCAATTCTGGAACATGTCGTACGTCACTAAGTGTTCTGACAACTCCATCAAACATCTTAACTTTAATTGTTCCAACACCTGCGATTTTACACGAAGCATTATTTCCCATCAAAACAACTCCTTCAGACACTATTTCGTAAGTTGTAAACCAATCTCGATTGGGACTCATATGGAAGGTGCAGCCTGAATCAAGTATCCACTCCTCACTTACTTTATCGTTGTAGTCTTCTACAACATCAGCTTCACCAGAACTTTCTGGTTGTTTTCCCTTTTGATTCGCAGCCTCCCTTTTAATCTTATTCTGTAGCTTATAGCACTCAAATTTAATATGTCTTTTCTTCTTATAGAAGTTGCAAGTTTTACCTCTGTTTGAAGACTTTGATCTACCCTTAGATTTACCGCGAGGATTCCGTTCCTGTGTCCTTCCACGATCATCATCAGCATTCTGATCTTGTCTCCCACGAACAATAAGATCCTCTCCCTGAGAGTTGGGTATAACCATAAGATGCTTCATCTTATCATATGAGGTCAAAAAATCATAAACCTCATCAACAGTGAGAGACTCGCGGCTATATAAAATCGTGTCTCTAAAGGTTGAATAAGACGAGGGTAACGAACAAAGTAGAATCAACCCTAGATCTTCCTTATCATACTGAACCTCCATGGCCTCCAAGTTTGAGAGAATTTCTTTAAACATCGTTAAGTGCTCGTGTACAGACACACATTCCTCCAAACGATGAGCATAAAGATGTTGCTTCATATGCAACTTGCTTGTTAGAGTTTTCGACATACATATTTGTTCTAGGCTCTTCCATAATGCAGCGACGGGTTTCTCTTTCATCACATCCTACAAAATTTCATTGGACAATTGCAGATGTAATTGTGTTAATATCTTTCGATCCTTATGCTTTTTCTCTTCATCTGTTAATGTCGAAGGCATCTTATCTATCCCTAGCAGGGCATCCTCCAGATCCATCTATGCAAGAACTGCTTGAATCTTAATCTGCCACAGCACAAATCTGGTGTTGCGATCTAACAGCGGAATTTCATACTTTAAAGACGCCATTATCGTGATCGAGATGAACAACCCCGAAGCTCTGATACCAATTTGTGAAAATAAAATAAAATAAAGAACACACAAATTTTACGTGGAAATCCTTTCGGGAAAAAAACCACGGGCAGAGGAGAAGAAAATTCACTATGTTGAATTCGAATTATTACAAGAGAATAGACTATGTCTATTTATAGAGTTGTAAAGCCATATTCTAGTAAGACTGAGATACCTTATTCTAATCAATATCAAATAGATGGAATTTAATAAGGTTTAAAAAACCTTATTCTAAAATAAAATAAAAAGAAGTGTAATTCTATATGGATTCTTCTTTTATTTTATTTTACCACTGTATTTTATTTAAATAAGGATTCGGGTCACTTAATTCTAACACTAACATTTAAGTAAAATATACCATTTTGAAAAGAAAATTTGTAGCTTTAAACTTTTTAAGCTAAATTAATATCATAAATTCATAAATTATTTCATCATTATTTTTTAAAAAATATACGTTATTTAACCAATATTACAAATTATGTACATATAATGATATAATATATAATATTTTTAAAAATATGTTTAAATTTTAAAATTAAATTAAAAGTTATTTGCATAATATTTTGTTAGAGTTGTGTGACCTGAATCATTGTTAAAAAAATATTGTGGTAAAATAAAGAAATTTGTGTAGGGCTTAATTCTCTAGATGTTTTACGAAGCTATTAACCACCAATACCAAGACTCATTTCTTGTTGATTTTAGTCATTTAATTGTATATATATATTTCAGCTCAACTTACCTATTCTTTATTAGCTTATACATTTACTCAATTTTTTATTAACTTATTTAACTTTATAACGTTTTTACACATTCCCGTTTTAGTTTATATACAATAGTTAATACTCATAGTCATGTCTCATTATTAATATTTTTTAAATTTATTTTACCTCTTTTTCAAATTCGATCCTAATTTAATTAAAACACATTATTTTCAAATTAAACCTCGTAATCAAATTTTGTTTTAAATTATTAATATAATAATACATTATTATATTATTTTAATACTTTAATATTTTTTTACCTTAATTTCGATATCCATTTTAACTCCACAATTTAATAATCCGATTCTTCTAACCCCTATATTTTGGGCGTTCTAACTAACTTATAATTTTCATCACATATATGAACACAAACATTATTATCTCTCTTATGTATACTTTTTTTTTTCAATGTATGAGTTATTGATATGTTTTAAAAAATTTTATTATTTAAATAATAATATATTATATAAATTTATTGAAAAAATAATATTTGAAATACATAAAAAATTTCAAAAATATATCAAGTTTCAGTTAAAATGTTTTTTTTAATTTAGATATTTTTTAACATCCTTTAAAGCTATATTTAGTGTATATAAAATAATTATAATCTAAACTTAGATGATTAGTAACAATATTTTAAAAATTATATATTAAAATAATAATAATCAAATAAAGAATTGAATAGGAATAATTCATATATATAATATAAATTACATCTTGGAATTATTTGTCAAATTGTTAACTATTATTCTAGTTAATTATAATGAAAAACAACATAAATATAATTTATATTTATAAATGTATACCAAATATGTTTCCAAAATATAACTAAATATTTCTGTTTAATTTTGTCAACAATATATTCTAAAGGAATCAAATTCATTTAGTAACAAAATCATAAGAATCTGCAATTTGCTACTAAAGTTGAAAATTGAATTTGTTTAGTATATTTTACATTAATTAATATTTCTCATTATATTTTTGAACAGGGGCAGATTTAGGGGACTTGGCAAGGGCATCGACCCCTCTTAAAATAGAAAATCTTCCATTTAGGCCCTTTATAGTTTATAAAATTTTAAATTACAAATGGTAAAATTTTATTTTGACTCCTTAAAATGATAAAAAATTAATTTAATACTCTAAAAATTATAAAGATATAGACTATTAAATTGGTGAAGTTACATTTTTGCTATTATAAAAATATATAATTTAATTTCCCAAAAAATTTTTGACTTTGGCTCTACCCCTAAATCATATTTCTGGATCCACTATTGTTTAGAACTAAAGGTAAATTTACCGTTACACTTTGACTCTATATAAAATTTTACATTTTTACTTTTATTTGATTGAATTTTGGTACCAAAAATTTGAAATTTTTTTCAAAATTTACAATTCAATTTAAATTAAAATATTTTTTAAGACAAAATTAAATTAAAAATTATTTAAATATTTTGTTTTAACCTCTAAAAATAATAAATTAAGTGAAATAATATAAAAATTACAATAATTTTGTAAAAAAAACTTATTTTAATACAATTTTAGTTTTTTTTTCAAATTATTAAATGGAATATAGTAACGGTAAATTATTATTATTATTAAAAAAGCTATGTAGATGCAACATGTAGAAGAGAGTTAATAATAAGAATAAATATTAGTACAATATAATTAAATATCTATAACCACTTTAAATGATATAAATTTAATAAAATAAAAAAAATGTATTAAAAGGTTTAGAAATTAAATAGAAAAAAAATAAATGGACCCCTTGTCAGTTAATTATATATATAATATATATGTGATATATGATAAGATATGTATGTATATACACTTTTTCTTTTCCCATAGAAAAAATTGTTGTATGAACAATTCAATATTGTGATCTCATGTATCATTTTTATTACTCTTGTAAACCAAATTCCTCCCACTAAAAATTGATATTGTAGTCTCATTCATGGCTTCCTTGACTTGCAAGCTAGAAGTTCAAGTGATATATAAAATTAGTCGAAACAAATGAACAACGTAAACAGAAATGTACAGGCTTTTATTCTTCGTTATTTCACACGCATAATTTAGCCCTAAATTTTACTAGCAAACCTAGACAAGACCTTAACTATATAAATACAAAATACATGACAATTTAAATAATATTTTATGATGAAGAAATAGGAGATGGATTTTCTAATATCCGACTTGATTGCTTAAGAGGGACTGCCATATAAGATTTGATAAAAGGTTTAACCTTATCAACGGTGTTAATAATTCCCCAAAACAAAAGACGGTATATAACTACCATGCCAAACAAGATTCCAACATCAACCCATTTAGAGTATCCCATTTCAAATTGCCAAAAGCTTCTCAAGACTTCATCACCAGTAATGGTGGGAGATCCCCTAGCTTGATTGTTAGGGAAACTTAATCCTTCACATTCATTCTTGTAGATTCCTTGATTTGCATACTCGTGAAATGCGATGTAGTACATGACATACCTTCAGAAAGGTTCAGGGAGATCATTTGGCAACCGAAAGAAGCCACCGTTTAACATCATCACCCCTTGGATGCCGGCTCCCGAATGATTCCCGTGAGAAAATCGGGCACAATGCTTGCAATTGTCATCATCAAGCTCTCAACCAGCATCACGATGGTGAAGAGCAATATGACAAAGTAGGCAAAGTGACCAAGACTTTTGAAGTCCAACTAGGTAATAAGCTATTGCTCCTGGGATTAAAGAGATCATAAACAAGTAGGGGATGGATGAAATGGTGTTTCCAACGACAAATGCTCCAACCCCATAATGTCTATTTAATCTTTCCTGGCCAAATACCTGGTTTTGATAATAAGGAGCAAAAACTAAAGAATTTTATGTACTTATAATGTCCAAATGGTGAAGACATTGAAAAAAATAATAGTACCTTCATGTCTTCAACAAAAGAAGGGAATCCTCCTATTGCCATGAATGTCAAGGATGCTACAACAAACATGAGCATGGATCCCTAACCTGAAAATCCCAAATTTTTTATAATTGGCTTACATTATCTTCACTAAAGCGTGGAATAGTTTATAGCATGTCATCAAGTTACCTGAATTGAGCTAAAGGTGAAACCAATATCATGGAAGATAGTCCCAACACATAAACATAATGTAATGTCGATTGCAAGGTGAAGCTAGTAGTAGCCTAAATCACGATATATATTAGCAAAAGATCGCTTAGTAAGAACTATGCTTTGGGTAATGAAGCTTGCTTCGCTTCCCTTCTTCTCTAGAGGCCCTCCTTTCTGTAAATGAAGAACACTTACAAGTCAGAATATTGGTTTTTCTTGGTTAAGGTTTCCTAAAGATTCAAACTAGCATACTTGTTGAGATATCTTCAGTACGTTCTGCTGAACTTGCTTGCATATCTCTGATGACTTGTAGGACCTGAAAAGTGTGTCGATGATTTTTTCTGTGTTATTGCTACATATTCCTTGTTCTATGTCCTAATGAACACCGATAAATAGATCCATAAATTGCTAATTAACTTATCAACTGCATAGTTCATACTTCGAGTGAAGAATACCATATACTTACTTCAACAAAGTCTTTGTTAATAGTTCTGAGATAATGATCTGATGGGTTCCTCATAGCTAGAAATTGGAAGCCATTTGTATCGAAAAGCTAGAAACAAGTTTGTTTTGCATAAGAAAGAATTATAGCCGCTCATAATTATTTACCAATTTACACAAACATTAGAACAATATATGCTGCATAAGAAAGAATCATAGCCACTCATAATTATTTACCAATTTACACAAACATTAGAACAATATATGTACATGTACCTTCTCTGCCATTGAAACAGGACCAAAATATACTGTTTTGCCAGAAGAGAGAAGGAAAATATTATGGAAGAGCTCAAAAACTTCATTACTAGGTTGATGAATGGATGCAATTACAGTCCTTCCATGTTGGTGATCTAGCTTCACGATCTAGTTCATAACATGGTAGGATGCTGCACTATCTAGTCCACTAGTAGGCTCGTCAAGGAAGAGAAGCTTGGGCCATGTTATGATCTCAATACAAATGCTGAGCCTCCGCTTTTGTCCACCACTGAGTCCTTTGGTGCTCCACCCTCCGATTCTGGTGTCCATGGAATCTTACAACCCCATTTCTCTGATTGTCATCTCAGCTCTTTCTTTCTTTTCAAATACTGACATGGAATCAGGCAACTGAAGCTGTGCTGAGTAGAAAACAGCTTCCCTTATCGTAAGTGTTGTCATTAGAGTGTCATCTTGAGTCACATAAGCCTAATGAAAAACATTCCTTTAAAAACTATGGTATTTAAGTTTCAAGACAATTGAGAGATTTGGATTATTTAATTCCCTTCTTTAGTTAATTTTTATACTGAAGTTCCAAAAGCAAGTGTTTCCTTGCGGCCATTAATTAGGATCTCCCCAGTTTGTTACGTACGTGAACTCAGTACTCTTCCTACCAAATCAAATATTTTTTTATAAATAAAATTATGTAGCATGATATAATTTGTAATCGAAGGGGATATATCATTAATTGGTAGAATAGTGTAAAACATGAAGAGGTAAGTGTGAAACATGAAGTAATAGTTAGTATTGTTAAGTTTACACACAGATGATGAATAAACTTGTATTACTTCAAAAGAATACATTGAAGTACCATATATCTTGAGTAGGAGCTGTGCATGCTTATATAGAAAAGCATGCAGCCAATAACTGCTAATAACAACTAACAATAACAACTATCAGTTATCAGTAACCGATATCAACTAACAACAGACTTAACAGAATAATAACATAAGCCAATCACTAGGTCAACTATTATTCTAACATTCTCCCGGTTTCTTTTTTGTTTGAACATTTGAGAGCATCATTTTGTGTGAGAACTCGAAGAGCTTGTCAAAATGATTCAAACTGCTTAGGTATAATGGGCTTGATAAGAACATTATCGACTTGTTTTGATAATGGGACAAAGTTCACTTATAGAGTTCCATCGAGAACCTTTTCCTAAATGAAGTGATGATCTATCTCGACATGCTTCATTCGGGCATGGTGAGTGGGATTTGTAGCTATGGAAACTGTAAAAGTATTGTCTTACCAGATCACAGGTGGCGAACAGTTTGACAGACCAATTTCATTTATCAGTTGTTTAACCCACAAAAGCTCTGAAACACAGTTGGCGACACTTCGATACTCTACTTCATAAGAAGATTTGGAAACAATATTTTGTTTCTTGGAACACGATGCAATAGGATTTGGTCCTAGGTACACAACATACCCTATGGAGGAATGTCGATATTCAACAGACGAGGCCCAGTCAGCATTCGAGTAACAAACAACCTCAACTTGTCCTTTGGAGAAATATAAACCATGATCAACAGTCCCAATAAGATACCTTAGCACCCGTTTTACTGCTCGCCAATGAGTTTCACTTGGAAGGTTCATATACTGACTCAACTTGTTGACACAAAATTACAACTCTGGACACGTGATGCACAGATATTGAAGCATTCCCATTGTACTGCAATATAAATGAACATCCGTAAAAGGAGGGCTGCCATCTGAAGCAGTCAATTTTGGAGTGTTTACCATAGGTCTAAGGGTAGTTGTAGCTCCTACCATGCTAGTCTTAGCAAGAATCTCTAAAATGTATTTTTTCTGACTAAGGAACACCCTTAGCGATGTGTGCTGCATTTCAATGCCTAAGAAGAAATTCAGCTGCCCCATGTCTTTGAGAGCAAACTTGTTGTGAAGCTGGCGAACCAAACTATCCACCTTATCATTTGAACTGCTTGTTACTACAATATCATTAACATACACCATAAGTAGCACCACATTCTCAAACGATGTATGGATAAACAACAAGGTATCAACCTTTGAAGCATGAAAATTGAGCTGAGTCACCAAGTACTACTTAAGAGTATGAAACCACGCTCGAGGTGCTTGGTGCAAACCGTAAAGCACTTTGTTTAGCTTACAAATAAGCCGCTGGCTGTAACACCCCGTACCCGAGACCGTTGCCGGAGTCGAACACGAGGTATTTACGGACTTATTTCATTTATTTTCACAGTCCATTTTAAAAATTTCCAGACAAGCTGGCTAACTGCGTCACTGTTACCTTAAAAATCATATCTTGAGTTCCAAAACTCGAAAACCAGTTTCGTAAATTTTACCTGAAACTAGACTCATATATACATCTACAAATTGTTTTCTAGAATTTTTGGTCGAGCCAATTAGTACATTTTATTAGTTACAATCTCCCCTGTTTCAGGGTTAGACTGCTCTGACCTTCATGCACTACGACTTATATATCTCCCTGTACAGGGATTCAATACTTATGTCGTTTGTTTCTAACGAAACTAGACTCAAAAAGGAATCTTTACATATATGGAATGACTTTTAATTATCTCTGGTTAATTTATAGTGAATTTCCAAAGTCAGATCAGGGGATCCAGAAATCGCTCTGGCCCTGTTCCATGAAAACTTAAATATGTCTTAAAATACAACTCATATGATCGTTTCGTTTCTTTCATATGAAAATAGAATCATCAAGGTTCGATTACATAATTTATTCACTATTTAATTCCATTCCTACTATTTTTAGTGATTTTTCAAATCCACACCACTACTACTGTCAGCATCTGTTTTTAAGGTAAACTTTACCTATTTCATGGTTTTCCATGAATCAACTAGAACTTGTCATACAAAGCACCAAAATGATCATGATTAACCATTCCGATGGCTAATCGTTACCAAACATTTCCATACCTCTCAATGAACAACATACAAAACGATTGTAATGCTATGCTCAAAGTATATATAAGCCATTTTCGCATGGCTATCCAAATTTATACAAAACCAAAGGGTACATGACCAACAACAAAAAGGGTAGTCCTATACATGCCATTTTCAGAGTTCAACCAAAAGTGTACCAAAAGGGCTTTGATAGTGTGGACGACTTTGACTTTAACAATCCCGAGTCCGATAGCTGTCGAACCAAAATCTATAAAACAGAGATTCAAAGAACGGAGTAAGCATTTAATGCTTAGTAAGTTTTGAGCAATGAAATTAGGCACAACTGATGTATAGCATTCATATAACTAAACGGATAATTTCATATACACATATTCTCAAAAATCAGTCCTACTTCACATTTCCAACCCTTATATTCACACATAAGGGATCAACTTAACCAAAGGCCAGAAGCTCATTAATCGACTGAGCGAATAATATTTAAAAGGAATCAACTACTCCAATGCATATTCAAAACGTACCTCATCGTTGGGATTTTACGAGCGTATTAATTGAAATTATTACAGCAAGATCGCTCATTCTCAAACCAAGTACCTTCGGAATTTAGCCGGATATAGCTACTTGCTCAAATGCCTTCGGGACTTAGCCCGGTTATAGTAACTCGCACAAATGCCTTCGGGACTTAGCCCGGATATAGTAACTCGCACAAATGCCTTCGGGACTTAGCCCGGATTTAGTCACTAGCACAAATGCCTTCGGGACTTAGCCCGGTTATCATCCGAATATCCATGCACATATCAATAAATCATGACACATCTATATTTCATTTTCATAACTAGAATTCAAACACAAGTCACTTATCAAGCATTATCATTTTCGGCTCCATAATTACATACAAAGAGCATGATTTTCATTTACTTAAAACATGATCTAATCGAATCATAATCTAAGATCCATTACTCAAAAACTTACCTCGGATGTTGTCGAATGATTTCGGTGGCTATTCGATCACTTTTTCCTTTCCCTTATCCAACTTTGGTCCTCTAAGCTCTTGAGCTAATTCAAACAAATTTAACTTATTAAAGTCTCATTATGCTAGCTGATGGCCGAATATGACAAGGAGTTTGATAGGTCATATGGCCTCCTTTAGCTCAAATACAAAATGGTCATACGCATTTTTAATCACATTGAGCAATTTAATACAATTAATCTAACATTTCCTCATGTGCACCTTGATGACCGAATACACACATCATTAACCTAATATCAATTGACTAAACACTTTAACAAATTCTCCTTGAGCCGATTATCTAAGTCAAGATAAAAGCATCAATGTGCTTGCCTCTAACCGAATACATGCAACACCAATCTACCTCATGTGGCCGAATATGCATGTCTATGTTGAGGCCAATTATATGCTTAATACTTCCTACAAATATGGTTACTTGTATTGACTACATACCATTTGTTTCAAGTTCAAAACTCAGCTAATAAACATATATACACTAGTAATCAAATACTAACATTTGTACTTCATCTTAATAGCTAGCTTAGCAAACCTTAATTTAACACATAATTCATACATATCACATTCCAAGCATTCACTCAATTCTATCACTTAAAACACACACATTACTCAATAACTTCCTAGTTTAAATTCGGCAACTACACCAATTCACTAGATGATTTGTTATTATTATTGTTCATTTATTCAAACTACTTACAATTTCCTTAAACTATCGCAATTAACAACCATCTATCACTTCCATTTTCTACCATGGCCGAATGTTATAACCCAATCCACACATATTGTTCCTTAAGGCCCTTCAATGACCACATTCGGCACCTCCTTAAGAACAACCCAAATTTCAACCTTCAAGAAAGAAGAAAAAATATATGTACTAAGAGCTTCAAACTACTTGGCCGAATATCAAACCTCCTAACAATCAAAACTTAAGCCATGGAATGATTAGAACTTGAACTAACCACCTTCTTTATACAAAATTTTCCAAGAATTTCAAGGTACTTACCTCTTCCTAATCCTCATCCAAACCGAACATGAAGCAAGAGAACTCCTTTCTTCTTCCTTTGATTTTTCGGTCAAGAAGAACAAAGAGGATGAAGCCTTTTTTTTTATTTTTCTTCTTCTAGGTACGGCAAAATGGGGGAGCAAGGATGAAACAACTTTGGTTTCTCCTCCCACTCCCCTCATATTTTATTGTTCTTCCCACAACATGTTATCACAAATTGTTTTTAATGTGTTTTACCCATCACATTTTGTCTATCCTCAATGTCATGGCCGGCCACTACTAATTAAATGGGGGAAATTGACATGCAAGTCCACCCCTTTGATTACATGCACTAATAGATCCTTATAGATTAACCTATCACATTTCAAAAGGGTCACACATAAGTCCTATTAACTAAATTCACATGCAATTAACTAAATCAAAGCTTAAAACTTTCACACATTCATATTCACATATTTTAGACAATAATTATCATATTCAAATAATTTGGTAACTCGGTTTAACAGTCCCGAAACTGCTTTCCGACTAGGGTCACTTTAGGGCTGTCACAACTCTCCCCCACTTAAGAAATTTTCGTCCCCGAAAATCTTACCGGTAAATAAGTTTGGGTATCGTTCTGTCATAGAGTTTTCAGGTTCCCAAGTAGCTTCTTCCACCCCGTGTTTGAGCCATAACACTTTTACTAAAGGAACCTTTTTGTTTCGCAACTCCTTCACTTCACGAGCTAGGATACGAATTGGTTCTTCTTCATAACTCATATCGGCTTGAATTTCAACCTCGGAGGGACTTATTACGTGCGAAGGATCAGATCTGTAACGCTGAAGCATCGAAACATGAAAAACGTTGTGGATCCTTTCAAGTTCAGGGGGTAAAATCAATCTATACGCAACTGGACCGACTCGTTCGGATATTTCATATGGCCCGATGAACCTCGGACTCAATTTGCCCTTACGCCCAAATCTGAGTATCTTTTTCCAAGGTGAAACTTTAAGAAACACTTTATCTCCCACCTGATACTCAATGTCCTTTTGTTTCAAATCCGCGTACGACTTCTGACGATCTGATGCTGCCTTCAGACTTTCACGAATTATTTTTACTTTCTGCTCAGCATCTTTAATCAAATTAACTCCGAAAATTTTAGTTTCACTGAGCTCGGTCCAAAACAATGGTGTACGGCATTTTCGACCGTACAAAGCCTCGTAAGGCGCCATCTTAATGCTTGACGAAAAGCTATTGTTGTAAGCGAACTCAATCAAAGGTAGATACCGTTCCCATGAACCACTAAACTCAAGGATGCAGCATCTCAACATATCCTCGAGTATCTGAATTATCCGCTCGGATTGACCATCGGTTTGGGGATGAAAAGCGGTGCTAAAATGCAACTTGGTACCCAAAGCTTCTTGCAATTTCTTCCAAAATCGCGAGGTGAATCTCGGATCTCTGTCCGACACAATAGAAATGGGTACCCCGTGTAATCTCACAATCTGAGAAACATACAACTCAACTTGTTTATCCAATGAAAAATCCGTGCGTACGGGGATAACGTGAGTCGACTTAGTCAGTCTATCAACAACAACCCAAATCGCATCTTTCTTACTTGCCGACACTGGCAACCCAGACACAAAGTCTATTGTGACTCGATCCCATTTCCATTCAGGTATCATGATCGGCTGAAGTAAACCCGTAGGCACTTGATGTTCCGCCTTCACTTGCTGACATACTAAGCACTTTGAAATGAAATCGGAAATGTCTCGTTTCATACCATGCCACCAAAACTGACGTTTCAGATCGTTGTACATTTTCGTACTCCCCGGGTGAATTGACATTCGGCTGCAATGAGCTTCGTTCAGAATCATCGAAATAAGTTCTGAATTTCTTGGAACACACAAACGACTTCTGAACCTCAAACAATCGTCATCATCAATTTGAAACTCTGATTCCATATTTGAAACACATTCAGCCCGTTTTACAACCAGTTCATCATCGACTTTCTGAGCTTCACGAATTTGATGAATCAACAATGGTTTGGCCTTTAATTCTGCCACTAACACATTGTCAGATAGAACAGACAAGTGTACATTCATCGCTCGTAAAGCAAACAATGTTTTACGACTTAAGGCATCCGCAACCACATTAGCCTTTCCCGGGTGATAGTCAATGACAAGCTAATAATCTTTCAACAACTCGAGCCAACGTCTTTGTCGCAGATTCAAGTCTCTTTGAGTCATCAAATATTTGAGACTTTTGTGATCCGAATATACATGGCACTTCTCACCAAATAAGTAATGTCGCCATATTTTCAAAGCGAATACAATGGCAGCCAGTTTGAGATCATGGGTTGGATAATTTTTTTCATGTGGCTTCAGTTGCCTCGACGCATAAGCTACAACTCGACCTTCTTGCATCAATACACAACCCAACCTAAGTAAGGATGCATCACTGTAAATGACGAACTCTTTGCCTGATTCGGGCTGCACTAATACTGGAGCTTCCGTCAAATGAGTTTTCAATTGATCAAAACTTTTCTAACACTTTTTCGTCCATTCAAACTTAACATCTTTCTGAAGTAGTTTCGTCATTGGTGTGGCTATCATCGAGAAACCTTTTACAAACCGTCGGTAGTAACCGGCAAGTCCCAAAAAGCTCCGAACCTCAGTAATATTTCTCGGAGGCTTCCAGTTAAGTATGGCCGAAATTTTGTTCGGATCAACTCGAATACCCGATGCAGATACCACATGACCCAAGAAGCTAACCTCTCTTAACAAGAACTCACACTTACTGAACTTAGCATATAACTGCTTATCCCGTAAAATTTGCAACACTAATCCCAGGTGTTCAGCATGATCGGTTTCATTTCTCGAATAGACCAAAATATCATCGATCCAAATACGGTCTGAAGATCCGATTCATCAAATCCATAAATACCGCGGGGGCATTAGTGAGCCCAAACGGCATTACTAAGAATTCGTAGTGACCGTATCTCGTTCTGAAAGCTGTTTTGGGTATATCCGAATCTCGAATTCGCAACTGATAATAACCTGATCTCAAATCTATCTTTGAAAACACTGAGGCTCCCTTTAGTTGATCAAACAAATCGTCAATGCGCGGTATCGGATATTTATTCTTTATTGTCACCTTATTCAGCTGACGATAGTCGATGCACAACCTCATGGTTCCGTCCTTCTTTTTCACAAACAATACTGGTGCACCCCAAGGTGAGAAACTTGGTCGAGCGAAACCTCTATCCGTCAACTGTTGCAATTGAGCTTTCAATTCCTTTAATTCTGTTGGTGCCATACGATACGGAGCTATCGAAATCGGTGTAGTCCCAGGTACAAGCTCAATACCAAACTCTACCTCTCGAACAGGTGGTAAACCCGGTAATTCTTCGGGAAAAACATCCGGGTATTCACAAACCACTGGCACAGATTCAAGCTTCTTTTCTAACTCTTTGTCATCAAGTACATACGCAAGGTATGCTGCACACCCCTTTCTTACATATTTCTGAGCCAACATCGATGATATTACAGCTGGCAACCTATTCAAGTCAGTAGACTCAACTCGGATTACCTCGTTATTTACACACCTTAAATCGATGGCTTTTCTTTTGCAATTTACAATTGCATCATGTACGGTCAACCAATCCATACCGAGGATAACATCAAATTCGTCAAACGGTAAGAGCATCAAATCGGCCAGAAAACAGGAACCTCAGATTACTAGGGGACATTTCTTGCACACTTTGTCGACAAGCACGTAACAACCCAAAGGATTTGACACCCGAATTACAAACTTAGTAGACTCAACAGGTAGAGTCTTACTGGATGCTAAGGTTTCACATATATAAGAATGAGTAGAACCAGGGTCAATCAAAGCAATCACATTAGTATCAAAGAGAGTAAAAGTACCGGTAATAACATCTGGCGAGGAAGCATCCTCGCGTGCGCGTATAGCGTAAGTTCTAGCAGGAGCACGAACCTCAGATCTGGTTGTAGCATCTCTAGATCCTCTCTGACCGCCACTAGCATTGCCCGTATTTCTAGATGGTCTACCCCGAGCAGTAGTAGCACCAGGTTTCCCACTCTGATTTACGTTCTGTTTAGACAATCTCGGGCAATCTTTAATAAAGTGGTCAGCTGACCCGCACTTGTAACAGGAGCGGCCATGGAATCTACAACTCCCCGAATGCCATTTACCACAATAGTGACACTCCGTTCTGTCTCGACGATCATATCCAACACTGGCGACCGAAGTGACTTGTGCACTCATAGGGGGTCGATCGCGATCTCGTCTAGAAAAACCCAAAGTGTCTCTAGACCGGCCTAAGTCATCTCTAAATTTCTTCGATGACTGTTGGAAGGGCTTCCCTGAAGACCTCTTACGAAACTCCTTTGCTCCCACCTCAGCTTTTCTTTTCTCCATACTGAGCTCCTCGGCTTTGCAAGCTCGCTCGACAAGTACCACAAATTCTCGGATTTCCAAAATGCCAACATATAGCTTTATATCATCATTCAGCCCATCCTCGAAACGTTTACACATCACGGCTTCTGAGGAAATACATTCTCGAGCGTACCGGCTAAGCCTTACAAATTTTCGTTCATAGTCGGTAACCGACATGGAACCTTGTTTAAGTTCAAGAAATTCCTTCCGTTTTTGGTCAATGAATTTCTGACAGATATACTTCTTTCGAAAATCGGTTTGGAAAAACTCCCAAGTTACTTGCTCTCTGGGCACAACAGAAATCAACGTATTCCACCAATAGTAGGCAGAATCACGTAGCAAGAAGATAGTACACTTTAAGCATTCATCGGGTGTGCAAGATAGTTCATCAAGTACCTGAATAGTGTTATCCAACCAAAATTCAGCTTGCCCGGCGTCGTCCCTGTCCGTAGCTTTAAATTCAGTAGCCCCGTGTTTTCGGATTCTGTCAACTGGGGGCTTATTTGACCTTATTTGGTCAGTGACCGGAGGCATTGTAGGTGCGGGGGTGGTATTAGTCGGGAATGGAGGTTGTGGAACAGCCGTATTAGTTCGAATGTATTGGTTGAACCAATCATTCATCACGCTATAAAAAGCTTGTCTAGCTTCATCATTTGGATTACTAGCAATAGGTTGAGAGTCCGCCGGCGCTGTCCCTTGTGCGGGAGCAGGCGCTACACTCTCAAGATCATCAGCTACCGCTTGGTCGGGATCGGGATCCATTACTATAAATAAACACATTTTCAATTGTCAGAAATCACCACACTATCAAATAATCACATAATGGCATGTATAGCTAGACCCAAACGTATTACGGTAGTCCTAGAATCGACTAAACCGTAGCTCTGATACCAATAAAATTGTAACACCCCGTACCCGAGACCGTTGCCGGAGTCGAACACGAGGTATTTACGGACTTATTTCATTTATTTTCACAGTCCATTTTAAAAATTTCCAGACAAGCTGGCTAACTGCGTCACTGTTACCTTAAAAATCATATCTTGAGTTCCAAAACTCGAAAACCAGTTTCATAAATTTTACCTGAAACTAGACTCATATATACATCTAAAAATGTTTTTCTAGAATTTTTGGTTGAGCCAATTAGTACAGTTTACTAGTTAAAGTCTCCCCTGTTTCAGGGTTCGACTGCTCTGACCTTCATGCACTATGACTTATATATCTCCCTGTACAGGGCTTCAATACTTATGCCGTTTATTTCTAACGAAACTAGACTCAAAAAGGAATCTTTACATATATGGCATGACTTCTAATTTGTGACAGCCCAAAGTTGACCCTAGTCGAAAAGTGGTTTCGGGACCACGAAACCGAGTCTTATAAATAATTAAAAGTTATATTCTGTGTTTATGATGTGAGTAAATGCATGTGTGAAAGTTTCATGCATTAATTTGATCATCTTTATGTGAATTTATTAATATGGACTTATATGAAACTTTGTTGGAAAGTGAGAGGTTAATCTTACAATGGTCTAATAGTACATGCATTGAAAGGAGTGGTTTTGCATGTCAATTTACCCATGATAAACATAGTGGCCGGCCAAGGAAAGAATATGCTCCACTAATTCAAAATTAAAATAATTTTGTATTAACAAATGATTTAATAATTGAAATAAAAGGAATTAAATAAAAGAGAAGAAGGAGGATGGTGTTCATCTTCTTCTCATACCTCCCTCAAGCCGAAACAAGGATGAAAAAGAAGGGAAAACTTACCTAGAGCAATTCGGCATTCATCTTTAGCTATTAGGAGGTAAGCTTTGAATTTGTTGATTTGGCTTTATAATATGCTAAGTTAAATTGTGGATGCACTCTTGGTAATGTCAAGAAAGTTGAGATTTCTTATGGTGATTTGAGCAATATGCCGAATGATTAAGTGTTGGAATTAGGGGTTATTTCATGTTGTATGGAACAATGGGGGAATGACTAGAATGGGGTAAAGATTTTTGGATGAGTGGCTTAGAGGAGCCTTGTACATTCGGTCAAAGATTGAGTCTATTTAGAATGTAAATTTCTTCCTCTATGATTATTTTCCTTGCATGTTAAATGGTTCTTGATAAGACCAAAGGAATGATCAATAGGCATTAAAAGGCTAAATGTGTGAATTTAAGGTATAAGAACCTATAGGTAATTACATAGGTAATGTTGAAAATTAATGTAGTATATTCGGCCATGTAGAGTATATCCTAGAGATATTATGTTTAATTCTCTATAATCGGCTAAATGAGTGATAATGGTTTATAATGTTGAATTGAATTATATGTATAAGTAGTTAGCAAAGTGATTAAACTACCGAATTTAATTATTAAATGTGTTCTAAGCTTGCTGAATTTTGAGATGCGATTGGGAGTAAATTTGACATGAGCATATTTTGTTAATGATAAATATGATAAATGTATATATAGCTGAATGTGATATGTGTGAATTATATGTTAAATTAAGGCTTGGTAAGCTAGCTATTAAGGTGAAATGCTAATGTTAGTATTTGATTTGGTAATAATCTGTTTGGGGACAGCAGCAGTAAGGTGATTTTGGAAAATCGCCATAATTTGTAGGAGTTGAATTAGAAGCTGAGTGAATTATGTCATTAAAGCTTGAAGGGTCTATTTTCTTACAAAAGAAACTATAAAAACAAAAGAGTTACCGATCTAGAGATATTTGAAGTATTGTGGGGCTGAGTCAAAATGACTGCTGGATTCCCTGTTCTGTTTTTAGAAAATCATTATAAATTGTACAAAAATGATTATAAGATAAAATTTATATGCTTAGACTCCTTAATGAGTCTAGTTTCAAATGAGATCAAATAAAACACATTTTGAATTCTGTAAAATGAGAAATTGGATTCGTAGTGAAGAGTGGTCAGAATAGTCAAACAGTGAAACAGGGGAAACTTTAAGAAAAATCTGGTATTGATTGGCCAAGCCTAAAATTCTAAAAATTTTATGGATGGAAGATATACGAGTCTATATTCAGGGAAAATTAACGGCAAGTAAATTGGAGTTTAGTAGCTCCAGTTATAAATAATTTAGTAACTACTGCTCAGGAAAACAGCTCGTAGTGAATATGTGATTTTGTTGTAAACATTAATGAAAGTTTGCCAATGAATTATTTATTGATTATTATAAAGCTTACTATAATCTATGTGTGTGAAAGTCGGATCAATATATATATTATTCTGAAAGTAATACTTGAATAGTCGATTAATGACTATTTTAAATTTTGTTGAACTTAAGCTCAAGAGCAAAGGGGAACTAGATCCGATAAAGGGAAGGAAAAAGTAATTGAATAGCCGTTGAAGTCGTTCGACGACATTTGAGGTAAGTCTTCGAGTAATGACCCTACTTGAATTATATTGAAATGAATAGTCATACTATGACGGATAGTCGAATGTGCTTAGAGACTATGTTATAAAGCCAATTGAAATCATGCTCTTTGTGTGTGGCTACTGAGCCGAAATTTGAAAGGTTTAATAAATGTTTTGTGTTTGAGCCTTAGTAACGAAGAAATGATGTGGATGTGTTATGATTATTGATATATGTGTGCATGAGCATTGGAATATATCCGGGCTAAGACCCGAAGGCAATTATGCGAGTTGATATATCCGGGCTAAGACCCGAAGGCAATTATGCGAGTTGATATATCCGGGCTAAGACCCGAAGGCAATTATGCGAGTTGATATATCCGGGCTATGACCCGAAGGCAATTATGCGAGATGATATATCCGGGCTAAGACCCGAAGGCAATTATGCAAGTTGATATGTCCGGGTTAAGACCCGAAGGCAAATGTGTTTGCGGCTATATTCGGTTAAATACCGAAGAAACTTGGGTTTGAATGTGAGCGTTTTGTGCTGTAACTAATTCAATAAATATGCTCGACCAACCCGAACGATAAGGTATGTTTGCATGTGCATTGGAAAAGTCGATTCGTTTTAAATAGTATTCGTGCGATCGGCTAACGAACTTTCGGCTTTTAGAAAGGTTGATACCTTGTGTATATATGTTGATGAAGTGTGAAGTAAGTATGATTATGAGAATGTGTGTTAATAAAGTGACTTAGTTAGCTATGTGAATGTAATACTATAGTCAAAGCCGATTTCATTACTTGAGACTTACTAAGCTTAAAATGCTTACCCGGTTGCTTTGGCTCTCTGTTTTATAGATTTTGTTCGTTAGCTATCGGATTCGGGATCAGCGAAGTCGAAGTCATCTACACTATCAAAGCTCTTTTGGTACTCTTTTAGTTGAACTCTAGATATGGTATGTATAGGACTACCCCCTGTTGTTTAAGTACTTTTTGTGATGTATGTGTGTAAAGCCATGCGAAAATGGCTCGTAGAAGTGGAGTATGGCATTAGACCATTTGTGTTTATGTATGTATATATGGTTTCACGATGTGACTATGGTTTGGAATGGAAGTGTTGGGCTAATGATCAGCCATTGGAATGGCTAAATATGATCACATGTGGACCTATGTATGGCAAAACCCTAGTTGGTCCATGGTAACCACAAAATAGGTAAAGTTTACCTTGAAAACAGATGCTGACAGCAACAGTGGTGTAGATTTGAAAAATCACAAAAATTCGTAGGAGTGGAATTAAATAGTGAATAAATTATGTAATCTAACCTTGATGAACCTACTTTCATATGGAAGTAACGAAACAATCATATGAACAGTACAGTAAGAGATATTCGGGTTCTTGTGGAACAGGGCCAGAACAGTTTCTGGATTCCCTGTTCCGCCTTTGGAAATTCACTATAAATTGACCAGAGATAATTAGGGGTCATACCATATATGTATGGATTCCTCTCTGAGTCTAGTTCCCATAGAAACAAACGGCATCAGTATTGAAGCTCTGTGCAGAGAGATATCCAAGTCGTAATGGGAAAAGGTCAGTGTAGTCGACCCCTGTAACATGGGAGACTTTGACTAATAAACTGTACTAATTGGCCTGACCAAAAATTCTAGAAAAAAATACATAGGTGGGGACATGAGTCTAGTTTCAGGGAAAAATCACAAAACTGATTTTCGAGTTGTGAAACTCAAGATATGATTTTTGAAGTGACTAGTACTCAGACTGGGCAGTGTCTGGAAAAATTTTTAAAAGTCTGTCAACACCTCGTGTTCGACTCCGGTGACGGTCTCGGGTTCGGGGTGTTACATAATTATCTCTGGTTAATTTATAGTGAATTTCCAAAGTCAGATCATGGGATCCAGAAATCGCTCTAGCCCTATTCCACGAAAACTTAAATATCTCTTAAAATACGACTCATATGATTGTTTTGTTTCTTCCATATGAAAATAGAATCATCAAGGTTCGATTACATAATTTATTCACTATTTAATTCCATTCCTACTATTTTTAGTGATTTTTCAAATCTACACCACTGCTGCTGTCAGCATCTGTTTTTAAGGTAAACTTTACCTATTTCATGGTTTTCCATGAATCAACTAGAACTTGTCATACAAAGCACCAAAATGATCATGATTAACCATTCCAATGGCTAATCGTTACCAAACATTTCCATACCTCTCAATGAACAACATACAAAACGATTGTAATGCTATGCTCAAAGTATATATAAGCCATTTTCGCATGGCTATCCAAATTTATACAAAACCAAAGGGTACATGACCAACAACAAAAAGGGTAGTCCTATACATGCCATTTTCAGAGTTCAACCAAAAGTGTACCAAAAGGGCTTTGATAGTGTGGACGACTTCGACTTCGACAATCCCGAGTCCGATAGCTGTCGAACCAAAATCTATAAAACAGAGATTCAAAGAACGAAGTAAGCATTTAATGCTTAGTAAGTTTTGAGCAATGAAATTAGGCACAACTGATGTATAGCATTCATATAACTAAACGGATAATTTCATATACACATATTCTCAAAAATCAGTCCTACTTCACATTTCCAACCCTTATATTCACACATAAGGGATCAACTTAACCAAAGGCCGGAAGCTCATTAATCGACTGAGCGAATAATATTTAAAAGGAATCAACTACTCCAATGCATATACGAAACGTACCTCATCGTTGGGATTTTACGAGCGTATTAATTGAAATTATTACAGCAAGATCGCTCATTCCCAAACCAAGTACCTTCAGAATTTAGCCGGATATAGCTACTTGCTCAAATGCCTTCGGGACTTAGCCCGGTTATAGTAACTCGCACAAATGCCTTCGGGACTTAGCCCGGATATAGTAACTCGCACAAATGCCTTCGGGACTTAGCCCGGATTTAGTCACTAGCACAAATGCCTTCGAGACTTAGCCCGGTTATCATCCGAATATCCATGCACATATCAATAAATCATGACACATCTATATTTCATTTTCATAACTAGAATTCAAACACAAGTCACTTATCAAGCATTATCATTTTCGGCTCCATAATTACATACAAAGAGCATGATTTTCATTTACTTAAAACATGATCTAATCGAATCATAATCTAAGATCCATTACTCAAAAACTTACCTCGGATGTTGTCGAACGATTTCGGCGGCTATTCGATCACTTTTTCCTTTCCCTTATCCAACTTTGGTCCTCTAAGCTCTTGAGCTAATTCAAACAAATTTAACTTATTAAAGTCTCATTATGCTAGCTTATGGCCGAATATGACAAGGAGTTTGATAGGTCATATGGCCACCTTTAGCTCAAATACAAAATGGTCATACGCATTTTTAATCACATTGAGCAATTTAATACAATTAATCTAACATTTCCTCATGTGCACCTTGATGACCGAATACACACATCATTAACCTAATATCAATTGACTAAACACTTTAACAAATTCTCCTTGAGCCGATTATCTAAGTCAAGATAAAAGCATCAATGTGCTTGCCTCTAACCGAATACATGCAACACCAATCTACCTCATGTGGCCGAATATGCATGTCTATGTTGAGGCCAATTTTATGCTTAATACTTCCTACAAATATGGTTACTTGTATTGACTACATACCATTTGTTTCAAGTTCAAAACTCGGCTAATACACATATATACACTAGTAATCAAATACTAACATTTGTACTTCATCTTAATAGCTAGCTTAGCAAACCTTAATTTAACACATAATTCATACATATCACATTCCAAGCATTCAATCAATTCTATCACTTAAAACACACACATTACTCAATAACTTCCTAGTTTAAATTCGGCAACTACACCAATTCACTAGATGATTTGTTATTATTATTGTTCATTTATTCAAACTACTTACAATTTCCTTAAACTATCGCAATTAACAACCATCTATCACTTCCATTTTCTACCATGGTCGAATGTTATAACCCAATCCACACATATTGTTCCTTAAGGCCCTTCAATGACCACATTCGGCACCTCCTTAAGAACAACCCAAATTTCAACCTTCAAGAAAGAAGAAAAAATATATGTACTAAGAGCTTCAAACTACTTGGCCGAATATCAAACCTCCTAACAATCAAAACTTAAGCCATGGAATGATTAGAACTTGAACTAACCACCTTCTTTATACAAAATTTTCCAAGAATTTCAAGGTACTTACCTCTTCCTAATCCTCATCCAAACCGAACATGAAGCAGGAGAACTCCTTTCTTCTTCCTTTGATTTTTCGGTCAAGAAGAACAAAGAGGATGAAGCCTTTTTTTTATTTTTCTTCTTCTAGGTACGGAAAAATGGGGGAGCAAGGATGAAACAACTTTGGTTTCTCCTCCCACTCCCCTCATATTTTATTGTTCTTTCCACAACATGTTATCACAAATTGTTTTTAATGTGTTTTACCCATCACATTTTGTCTATCCTCAATGTCATGGCCGGCCACTACTAATTAAATGGGGGAAATTGACATGCAAGTCCACCCCTTTGATTACATGCACTAATAGATCTTTATAGATTAACCTATCACATTTCAAAAGGGTCACACATAAGTCCTATTAACTAAATTCACATGCAATTAACTAAATCAAAGCTTAAAACTTTCACACATTCATATTCACATATTTTAGACAATAATTATCATATTCAAATAATTTGGTGACTCGGTTTAACGGTCCCGAAACCGCTTTCCGACTAGGGTCACTTTAGGGCTGTCACACTGGCCATTGGCACCTGGTACCTCAAAACCAGGTGGCTGTTCCATGTAAATTTCTTCTGTCAGATCGCCATTGAGGAAAGCATTATTGACATCAATCTGACACAAGGACCACCCTTTCATGAAAATAATAGAAAGCACAATTCAGATGGTTGCTGCTCGAACCACTGGTCTGAATGTGTCACAAAAATCAGTTCCAGCATGTTGAGAAAAACTCTTGGCCACTAATCGGGCTTTATACTTTTCCACAATCCAATCGGCTTTTTTTTACCTTAAACAGCCATTTGCATCCAACATCTCTTCGATTAACATGAAGAGAACATAGACTCCATGTATTGTTTTAAGGGAGAGCTTGTAGCTCACTGTGCACTGCTGCTTGCCAACACTCACTCTGCATTGCTTCATGAATGTCAATAGGTGTATCATTTAACAAACAATCTGCCCTGGTTAGGTATGCTTTAGGCTTAAATATTCTGACTTTGCTACGTGTGATCATGGCATGAGAGTTGGGTTGAGTAGTAGGTTGAGGGGTAGTAGGTTAAGGTGACGGAGTAGTTATAAGGGCATAGATGCATGGGCTAGCATGGACAAACCTGCTTCCACAATCTACCTATGGTTTCTTTCAACTAATCCATTCTGCTTAGAACTATACGGACATGTAATCCTCTGCTGAATGCCTTGTTGAGACAAGTATCTCCTCAACACCTAGAACTCTCCACCCTTATCGGTTTGTAGAGCAAGAAGCTTGTAACCGAAAGTCATTTCTGCATGTTTATGAAAGAGTGGAAAAATATGACAGACTTCTGATTTTTCTTTAAAAAATAGAGCCACATATATCTGGTACACGCATCAGTAAAAGCAACATAGTAATGAAAACCATTAGAGGAAATCGGAGCATGACCCTAAACATCTGCAATTACTAGTTGTAAGGGCTTAGTATATTCAGATACAGACTTAGGAAATGGAAACTTGTGTTCTTTTCCTAAGTGACAAGCAACACAGTGGAGGGAATCTATAGATGAACCAAAGTTTATATTACAATAGTGTAATGCCTTTTTGAATGTAGCGGTACAATAGTGTCCTAGTCTAGAATGCCATAGATTGAGAGGGAGAAGAGCAGTAGCAACAAAGCACTAAGTTGAAGTAGAAGATAAAGTTGTGTGAGATGAGCCAGGTAAGTCAAGCTTGTAGAGCCTATTATGCACAAAACCCCGGAACAGAACCTCATTGGTTTGTAGATCGCGAACCTGACACTGTGTGGGAAAGAACTCAATCATTATCTTGTTATCCTTTGTGAATTTGGATACAAACAATAAATTTTTGGTTATCCTAGGTAGAAATAGTAGATTTCATGAATAAAGGATGTGATCGAGTAAGAAGAGAAGATTGACTAGTTGCCCTGATAGAGAGAGCATTACCATTGCCCATATACACCTTACCTGAGCCATTGTATGGAGCACTGTCACACAGTGAAGTAAAAGAATTGGTGAGGTGGTGTGACATGCCTGAGTTTGGATACCATGCATTTTCACCCACAGTTTCAGGTGTAGTAATAAGAGCCTGAGATTGAGAAGGTGGTGGTCCTAGGACAGATACACTGACATGCTACAGAGAATTGACAGCAAATGGATTAGTCCAGGCATGAGGGTGTGCTGGGGGAGCAAACCAATTCTGTTACGAGTAGGGAGTCACAGCGGATAGAGAAGACGACACCTAAAGATTGAGAAAAGTACCATTACCAAGCATGCAGACGTTGGCTAGAGGGGATGGAGGAGGCGTATAGCCTTTACTCTTATAGGTGGTATCAAATTGATAATAGCAGCAATCAACAAGGTGACCAGCCTTCTCACATAATTGACACTGAAAGTGAGAGCCTGAGAAGTGACCACGCCCACAACCACGACCACCTGAAGAGGGTCGATAAGCTAGTGTCGACCCATTGTTGCCTTTAGAAATAGCAGGCTGATGAGTAACCATATTTGCAGAGCTGGGAGTATCAAGCACAGTGAGTTATTGACGGGCTTCAGCATCAAGCAACATAATAGTAATGCCCTGGACACTGTAAGGCATTGGACTTGCAGTAATGATTGTAATAACCGACTCATACTCGGATGATAAGCCATTAAGAATAGTTGTAACATGTTCACGCTCAGTGATAACCTCCCCACAGCTAGCAAGGTTGCCAAAATAGCCCTTGATTTTCATCAAGAATTCTTTCATTGAAAGATCAGTCTTTCGCTGAGAATGTAATGCCCTTCTATAAAACATTAGCTGAAAAGTGGTTTTGTTGCCAAACAAACTAACAAGTGCATTCCAAATTTGAACAGAACAATAAGATGAGGAAGGACAGAAGGACTCACCGATGACAGTAACCACGATGCAAGAGCACTATCTTGCTGTTCAAAGCAAGAAAACTCAGGGTTTTCTTGCGAGACGCCAGCATCATCAAGAATGAATTGAGGAGGAACAAAATGCGAATCAATGAATTTCTGAAGCTTATATGTCTCGATTGCAAGAACCTGTTGGCACCACAACAGGTAATTATTATCATCAAGAAGCACACTGATCTTCTTGGTAGAGAAAAATCGACTATCAACAACTTCATCTGGAAGAGTAGATGACATTGCTAATGCAACTGATTGGACAGCAGACAGGCTGGAAGGAGAAGTCATAAGAGATTTGTAATATCCCGAATTAGGGCCTAATCGGAATAGTGGTTTTGTGACCACAAATCCGAGATAGAAATAATTATTTTATAATTATTTTGATGATTATGATATGATTGCATGATTGTGTGAAAATTTCGTGATGAAATTCTATGCCTAAAGTGCTTAAATTGAAAGTAGGGACTAAATCGAATAAGTTGCAAAACTTGCATTCTAGAAGTTTTAGTATGAAATTGTTTTGGAATATTAATGAGGAGGTCTTAAATAGCAATTTGACCAATTTTAAGTTCATGGACAAAATTAGGACATGGAAGGAATTTTTGGAAAGTTTAGTAGTAAGGGTATTTTGGTCATTTAGTTATTAAAATGAATTAAAAACAAAATTAAAAGCCAATTTTTGTCCATCTTCTTCATTAGGCCAAAATTTCAAGGGTTCTCCATATCTAGGGTTTGTTTCAAGCTTCCAAGCTCCATAGTAAGTGATTCCAAGCCCCGTTTTTAATGATTTTTACATTTTTGGAGTCCGGTAGCTCAATTAAGCTTATGCTAGCAATAATTCAACCTAGGGTTCATATTTGGAAAAATACCCATAGGTGAAATTTGTGTATTTTGGTGTTTTATGATAGAATATGAGGTTTTAAATTATGTTAGACAACTTGTGCTACTCGATTTTAAGTGAAAACGAGCAAAAGGCTTAATCGGTAAAAATACCTAATAGTCATAAGTACATGTTAGAGTGAGAATTTGATGTTGCCATAGAAGGGAAAAATGATCAGCATGTTATAAAACATAAGAATAAGGAATAAATTTTAATTCCCGAGCCTAGGGGCAAAAGTGTAAATATGCAAAAGTTTAGGGGCAAAATTGTAATTTTTCCAAAATATGATTTTGGGTCAATTTGAATAATGTGAGTCCTAATTAGACTATATTTTAAATGATAGAGCAAGGAAAACTGAAATTCGGGCTAAAATGGGGAAAATACCAAGTTGTGGATGAAATGGTAAAAGTAGCCATTTTCGCATACGGGGTAAGTTCATGTGTAAATGTAGTAACATAATTGTCATTTTAAGCAATTTAATGTTGTTTATATGATATGATGCTGATTTTTAATCGTGAAATATTATGCTTTGTGGTTAATGTTGAGTAATATGCAAATTATGTTTACTACTTGATAAATATGAATTGCTACCGAGTATCGGTTCCGATATTCCATGGAAGACGGCAAATGTGAGATCGAGGAAAAAACCCGTTTGAACCTTAGGAATAGATTAGGATACAAGTGACATGTCACTAGGATGGTTGAGCATCCGAACTCGTTGAGTTGAGTCCGAGTTCACTTATGGATGCGAATGTCCGAACTCGTTGAGTTGAGTCCGAGTTCGTGAGATGTAACTAGGTATCCGAACTCGTTGAGTTGAGTCCGAGTTCACTTATGGATGCGGACGCCCGAGCTCGTTGAGTTGAGTCCGAGTTCGCTTATGGGCGGGTTACATGATTGCTTGATTGAATATGTGGCACTTATATGCAAATTATCCATGTATCCGAATTATATTCCGATGTGTTCAACGGGTAAAGTTCTATTGAAATTGAGGAATACTCAAGATGAAAGGGACGTATTGGTAAGTGTTGTGAAATGGATACTTTGAACAGGTATGTACTTAACCCTCGGGTTGAAAAATCGATATAACAACAATATGGTAAGATGATAAATGAAAATGTGATATGAATGTCTTGGTGATGATTATGCAAATGATGTTTTATGTTTGCTTATATGGTTATGTTACTTGCTATTTGCATGTGAACTTATTAAGCATTTATGCTTACTCCCTCCTTTTCATTCCTTGTAGTTTTGACAAGCCAACTCGGAAATCGGGAACGGTCGGAGGCTCGCTCAATCTATTCGTATACCATCTTGGCATAATGGCTTGTATATTTTGAGTATGGCATGTATAGCATTATAATCATTTTGTATATATGGTCTTATGATATGGTTATTGAGTGGTATGGAAATGCTTGGTAATGATTAGCCATTGGAATGGCTAATCATGATCATATTTGGTGTTATGTATGCTAAATTGCTAGCTAATCCATGGAAACCATGAAATAGGTAAAATTTACCATAAAATAGATTCAGACAACACCAGTGACGTGAGTTTGAAAAATCACTAAAAATAGTAGAGATACAATTAGATGATGAATAATATATGGAATTGAAGAATTATGAGTCTATTTTCATATGGATGGAACAAAACAGGTATATGAGTTATATTTTATGAGATGTTTAAAATTTTTGTGAAACAGGGCCAGAGCGATTTCTGGATCCCCTGTTCTGACTTTGTAAATTCACCATAAATTTTACAAAGATAATTAGAATTCATGCTTTATATTTACAGATTCCTTATTGAGTCTAGTTTTATTAGAGACAAACGGCATAGTCATTGAAGCTCTGTATAGGGAGATATCTGATTCGTAATACACAGAGGTCAGAGTAGTCGAACCCTGAAACAGGGGAGACTTTAACTAATAAACTGTACTAATTGGCCCGACCAAAAATTCTAGAAAAAAATTAGTAGATATATATATGAGTCTAGTTTCAGGAAAAATTTACGGAATTGGATTTCGAGTTTCGTAACTTGAGATATGATTTTTAAAGCGACTGTGATGCAATTAGCCAGCTTGTCTGGAAATTTTAAAATGAATTGTATGAGCTGTTTAAGTAATGAATTAAGTCTATTAACACCTCGTGTTCGACTCCGGAAATGGTCTCGGGTACGGGGCATTACAAGATTACTCCGGAAAAGAATGGACATCTGATACCATGTTAAGTTTACACACAGATGATGAATAAAACTTGTATTACTTCAAAGAATACATTGAAGTACCATATATCTTGAGTAGGAGTTGTGCATGCTTATATAGAAAAGCATGCAGCTAATAACTGCTAATAACAATTAACAATAACAACTATCAGTTATCAGTAACCGATATCAACTAACAATAGACTTAACAGAATAATAACAAAAGCCAATCACTAGGTCAACTATTATTCTAACAAGTATCATATCAACGGATCTATCTTTTGGTACATACTGGTACTATTGTCTTTGGTTTTAAATAAAATATTGTTACCATTGTCTTTGGTTTTAAATAAAATATTGTTGTAATATTGCATTTTCGTATAGATCAGTTCAAGATAATATTGATTAGTACATGTACAATTTGAACAAACAAGATCAGTATTGCCTACTAAGCCATTTCGTGGATGATAAGGAGTAAAATTTGAGCAAATAGCGGTTCTAAAACGTAGCCTTCTATATATTTATTTTTAAGATCAAATAACTCACCATGATAGTTGGCTGGCTAGGCCAAATAGCTTCTCTTAAACGTAAACTTCTATATTTACTTTTAATTTATACTTGTATTCTCATGTGTGATGAACATTTCAATCGGAGAAAACCCATTTGAAGAATAATGAATAATAAAAAAAGCAAATATGTAAAGATATATGACCTGCCAATGTATAGAGAAGGGTGCACTTGCCACAACCTGAAGGCCCCATGATGGCTAGTACCTTCCCAGGCTCAGCATAACCTATGAGACCTTGTAAGATCGCCTTGGTTCCTTTTTTCCCACCACCAACAGTCACCCAAAGATCAGTCCATGTCAAGAAAAGGCCATCAGCTTTTGGTGAAGGATCAGGTCTGCAATCTGAAGCTGCAGCCGGTTCCATCTCAATCCTGAAAGAGGGTAATTCATGGATACCTGAATAAGGAGGTGGATCGTTGCTCCTTGTGACGCCAATGCTAAATGGGAAATTCGTTTCTCTACTGTTGGACAACTTGTAGGAATCGTCTTGTTGAGAAACTATGCTTTGAATCTGCAAATTGTCATTATCTGGTTGAGGCTGATGTACTTGAGATGATATGCTAGGCCTTGGCCTTGGCGTCCATCTTGGGACGATGACTGAGGAATCCATTATGAATACTGGATTATGTTATAGTATGAGACGATATTTTTGTAACACCCCCACGCCCGAAACCGTCACCAGAGTCAAGCTTGAGGTGTTACTAAACTTATCTTACCCTTTAAACAACTCTAAACCACTTATTTTAATTTTCGGAATAAACTGTTTTTCTGCGTCATGGTTGCTTAAAAATTCATTTTTTGAGTTTCAAAACTCAAAATTAAGATCCGTAAATTTTTCCTAAAACTAGACTCATATCTATCTACTAATTGGTTTTCTAGAATTTTTGACTTAGCCAATTAGTACAGTTTATTACTTAAAGTTACCCCCGTTTCAGAATTCAACTGCACTGGCCTCTACTTACTACGAACCACTTTTCTCTCTGTAAAAAAATTATATGACTATACTGTTTATTTCTATTAAAACTAGATTCAATAAGGATTCTAACCATATAAAATACACAACCTAATTATTTTTTTAAAATTTATGGTGAATTTCTAAAGTTGGAACAGGGGATCCAGAAATCGCTCTGGCCCTATTTCACCAAAACTCAGATACCCTATAAAATAAAAAAACCTTTACCTGTTTTGCTTATTCCATATGAAAATAGACACAACGAGATTTAATTTCATATATTATTCACCATCAACCCATGTCTCTACAATTTCTTGTGATTTTTTCAAAATCCCATTATTTCTGATACTTGAATCTGTTTTTAAGTTACTTTCACATTTTTCTTAGTTTTCATGTGATAGTTACTACTTAATCATACATACTATTAAACATGTATATCATCAGCCACTCTATTAGCTAATCACTAGCAAGTATTTACACATCATTCATTGATCATATCATATCAAAAGAAACCAAGTTCCTATACATGCCATACATAAAACGAAACGTCTAACTATACCAATGTGATTTCTTCGATAGTGTGATCGGGTCTCCGACGTTTCCTTCGATTCCTGAGTGGCTTGATAAAAACTATAAAAAAAAGAAAATAAAGAGAGTAAGCACTAGGCTTAGTAAGCTTACAAGCAAATAAATTACAACATTCAACATAATGAATAATTATACATAATGTCACCTAGCCTCACAAACTTTCTTTACTTCTCATTTTCTACCTTCTCATTTTCTACCTTCTTCTTTACTCACTTACCTTCTTTCTTACCTGACCTTTCACTATTCATAAATATAATCTACCTTCCCTTTTGCTGATAATTCACTGTAATTTAACATGTACAATGACCCGTTGAACCACTCAGAATACTAAGGATACTAGGGTCGTTCCTGTCTATCAATATCCTGCCAATGCCATGTCTTCGACATGGACTTACATAGCTCATTTCTATCTCCAAAGCCATATAACTGATATGGACTTACATAGCTCATTTTTGTCCTGTCCTGTCCTGTCAACCCCAAAATCCTAACATTCCTAAGGTTCAAACGGGGCTTCCTAATGCTTTTTCTCTGTCACTTCGCCTTTAATTCGAATTTAAATATTCAGAGAAAATAAGTATATAAATGCTGGAAATTGACAATAATAATGTAAAATAAAATAGTATTGCATTTATTTACTGTAAACTTACCTCGATACAAAATGTGACTAAACTTTACAATTTAATCCTTTACTTTTTTTTCCCCGATCTACTCCCGAATTTCTCTCTTCTTGATCTATAATAGCAAATTTAACTTATTTAATATTCACATTTATCAAAACAGTCCTTGACCCAAACTTTGGCAAAATTACATTTTTGCCCCTAAACTTTCACATATTTGCACTTTTTCCCTAAGGCTCGTAATTTAAACTTCATCCTATTTTCTTATGTTTTATGACATGCTGATCATTTTTCCTTCTATGACAACATCAAATTCACACTCTAACATGTACTTATGACTATTAGGTATTTTTACCGATTAAGCCATTTTACTCGTTTTCAGTTAAAACCGAGTAGCACAAGTTGTCTAACATAATTTAAAACCTCATATTCTATCATAAAACATCAAAATAAACACTTTTCACCTATGGGTATTTTTCCAAATATGAACCCTAACTTAAATTATTGCTAGCATAAGCTTTATCGAGCTACTGGGACTCCGAAAACGTAAAGAACATTAAAAACGGGGCTTAGAATCACTTACTATGGAGCTTGAAAGCTTGAAACAAACCCTAGCTATGGAAAACCCTTGAAATTTTGTGCTAATGAAGAAGCTGATGAATTTTGTGTTATTTTTCCCTTTTTATTTCATTTAATATCCAGATGACCAAAATGCCCTTCCTTATTAAACTTTCAAAAATTCCATCCATGTCCTATTTTTTCCATGAACTTAGAAATTGGTCAAATTTTTATTTAAACCCTACTAATTAATATTCCAAAGCAATTTCATACTAAAAACTTCTAAAATGAAAGTTTTGCAAATTATTCGATTTAGTCCCTAATCTCAACTTAAGCACTTTATGCATAGAATTTCATCACGAAATTTTCACACAATCATGCAATCATATCATGAACCTCAAAATAATAATAAAATAAATTTTTCTACCTCGAATTTGTGGTTTCACAACCACTGTTCCGTTTAGGCCCTATTTCGGGATGTTACAATTTTATTTTTGGAATTGTGGGTTCTAATTAGTGAGCTTTTATGTTATGGCCGTGCATGTATCCTTCTACGTGACGCGTCAATGCTAGAAAACTTTAATTAGAATTTATTGAAGTGCGCACGTGACAGTTGTCAAATATCTATTTTATTTTCTTTTTGAAATCTTATAACCACAAGCTGCACTGTTGCTAATAACAGAAAAATCATTATTAAATAATTTTAATCAGTGATTAGGCAAGAAAGTCATAGCAAGTTAAAGTTACTTTGAGTAAGTACGATTGTTTTTATGTCTCTGCTCCGGTTTTCAAATTTTTTAGGTTAATAGGTCTCTTTTGCTCCATCGTGATCTTTTTCGTGTCTTCCTCTTATTGTATTGTATATTAACAATTAGCGCAATAAGTGTAGACAAAAAATGTCTTAGAATCAGTATTATGCTATCAACAACCCCATTAACAAAAAAAATGATATTAATCCCCCAACTCCTCTACTCCAATGAATGAAAATGTTCTCTATGGAAGCCTTGACCCAGCTCTTGAATGCCCTCAACACTCCCTCGGCCAACTCAGCCATTGTTGTCTATAACATCCTTTACCCGTACCTAAGGCTGGGACAAGGTACAGGGCATTACTGTGAACAAACATGACATTTTCGGGAAAATTTCGAGCTATAAAATTTCGCTCCAAATTAAAACCAATCAATCATATTCATAATGTCCCTATCATGGACCTACGAGGCCTAAGACATACATTTAAAATGGTCCGAGACTAAACCGCGAACTTAAAAAAGTTTTTAGAAAATTTCCTAGATTAAGCCTCACACGCCCGTGTGAAGGTAATGCACACGCCCGTGTTCTTTGGGACATGCCCGTGTCCCTTACCTGTGTGGAATTAATTAAATTTATTACTCATTTTGAACCTACAGGGGTTCTCACACGGCCGAGCACACGCCCGTGTCCTTGGCCCATGTCCTTCACACGACTTTGACACACCCGTGTTGTCACCCGTGCCCAAAAACCCAAGCATTCTGTTTATGACGTCATCATGCGTTTAGGGAAACATGGCCAAGACACACCCTCGTGTGCTAGGCCGTGTCCTCCACACAGTTGAGATACACAGCCATGTCTCTACCCATTTTTCTACAACCATGCATTCTGACCTAAAAATTTTAGGTGCAGGGGACACACGGGCATACCACACGCCCATGGGGCTACCGTGTGTCACACACAACCTAGACACACGTCCGTGTTTCTATCCGTGTGGACCCTTTTGGAGGCTACAAATCTAAGCCAATGGTCTCCCTCAATAACCACTCATATTCGTGAACCTCAATGTTTAACATGGCCTAAATATGTCCGAGTACTACCATAAATGGACTATTGCACGTTAACATCATCTCATCGGTTATGTACATGCTAATTTATCCTCTTTGTATTTAGGATTTCCATCTCATTCAAAAACACATTTAGACTTGGCTCATTGTTATAACTCATTGCCAATTATGACCTAACCATCCCAAGTGATTTGGTCATATTTCATATGTCTATTTATAATATACCACATTTAATCATCACAAGAACATTTAACCACAAACAAGCACCATTAGTACGTCATAGCCTACATCAAAATGAGCCATGTCTTATGGCCATATACAAAAAGAATAAGCTTATTATTTAAGCCTTTACATAGGCCAACCAATGACACATATCACAAAATAACCAAAACCTATACATGCTATTGAAACAAAATAAAGTATCTATATACCAACGCAAGACAAGTTGATAGTGTTGGCAATGCTCTAATCATCTTCCAATCTTCACGAGTCCACGAGCTCTGTAAAACAAGGAAAAGAGAGGGGTAAGCATTAACATGCTTAGTAAGTCCGGATAACGGGAAAGTGAACTTACCGATTATTTAGCATGCAACCATATAAGACATTCAAACCAAACATTCATAGTAAAATTTCCTATCACATGTACTCAACCATCAAGTTAGTCTCATGCCAGTACAATGTAACATCCTTCATAGATAAGCTCATCAATTCAAACATGTCTATTCTCATTTAACATTTTAATCCCGATGATTTTCTTGGAATCGCGATGGATATCTCATTCACTATCAAATCATGCAAGTGATCCTTTAAATACGCACTCCCGTGAACCTCATTTTTATGGTGGGATTACCAGTCCAGGCTAAATCCCCTACAACGTAACTCACAGAGTAATTTCAGGATTACCAATCCAGGCTAAATCCCCTACAATGATATATACTCTTATGAGTTTAGGTTTGGATTACCAGTCCAGGCTAAATTCAGATCCTATTCGGATTACCCGTCCAGGCTAAATCCGTTAAAGCACACATATTCTTCGGGATGTTAGATCACTATAGGATCACCCGTCCGGGCTAGATCCTTTATACCATTATTTCATTTTTGAGTAATCCATCAGTCATCCCTTTTTATTCAACTTGGACATTTCATCATAACATTAATAAATCATGAGTTGTCATAAAGTAAATATTACTGTTATAATTCATACATATACATACATCTTTAATGTATTTAAAGACAATTTACATTCGAGTTACACGAACTTACCTAGTAATTGTTTAGGTTTCGTATTTTAGTTATTCTGAAACCTTTCGTTTTCCATGATCGATCTCCGAAATCAGTTCTTCGGGGTCTATATTAGTAAAAATAAATTATTAATACCTCATGCTATTTATTTCGGACCTAAAGTTCACTCCCGGGCAAAATGACCATTTTGCCCCTAACATTTCAAAATTTTACAACTTAGTCCTTAGGCTTGTAAAATGAAATACATGCAATTCCTTGGTTGCCCAAGCCTAGTCGAATGTATTATAAACTCATACTAGTCCACATTTTCCCCTATTTCACATTTCTACCATATATTTTGTACCTTTTGCAAAAAGGTCCTTTTAGGTGTTTTTCATGAAAATAACTTAGGAAAAGATGTGTAACACACATCTAACTTTCATAGTCCCCCATAAATCATCAAAGAACAAACATGTCACACATGGGTCATTTTGCATACATGAACCCTAGCTTAAAATAGGGGTAGAAATGGAGAGAACATGTTTTAAGGATCTCAAAAATACAAAGAACATTAAAAACGGGGCTAGGAGTCACTTACTATTGAGCTTGGAAAGTGAAGAAACACTAGCTATGGTGTCCCTTGGAATTTCGGCAACAAGAGGGAGAAGAATGGCTGAATTTTGCCTTCATTTCCCCTTTTTATTGATTTTATTACCAATTGACCAAAATGCCCTTCCTTATTAAACTTCTAAAATTTTCCATGCATGCCCATTGTTGTCCAAAAACTTAAAAATTGGGAAACTTACTCTTTAAGACCTTATAATTAATAATATAAAGCAATTTCATGCAAATTACTTCTAAAATCCAAGTTTTTCAATTTATTCAATTTGGTCCCTAATTTCCAATTGGACACCTTACACTAAGAATTTCTTCATGAAACTTTAACACATGCTTACTTTCATATTCTAGGCCTCATACTAGTCATAAAATAAATATTTTGACTTCAAATTTGTGGTCTCGAAACCACTGTTCTAACTAGACCCAATTTTGGGATGTTACATTTCTCCCCCTTAGGGACTTTCATCCTTGAAAGTCTTACCAGTAAACAGGTTTGGATATTGACTTCTCATGGTTTCTTCAAGTTCCCATGTGGCTTCTTCCACTCCGTGTCTATGCCATAGAACTTTTACCAAGGTTATATTCTTGTTCCTTAATTGTTTGACTTCTCAAACCAAAATTTTGACCGGTTCTTCACCATAGGTCATGTCCGGTCTAATCTCAACTTCTATCAATGAAATCACATGTGAGGGATCTGATCTATATCTACGCAACATGGACACATGGAAAACATCGTGAATCTTTTCTAATTCGGATGGCAGTGTTAAGCGGTAGGCTAACAGTCCAACTTTCTCAGCAATCTCGTAAGGTCCAATAAACCTTGGGCTCAATTTGCTTTTTCGACCAAATCTCAAAACTTTTTTCCAAGGAGATACTTTCAAGAATACTTTATCTCCAACTTGAAACTCAATCTCTTTTCTTTTCAAATTGGCATATGACTTTTGCCTGTCCAATGCTGCTTTCAAACAATTGCGGATCACTTTAACCTTTTCTTCAGTTTCCTTGATTAAATCAACCCTGTGAATCTGATGTTCTTTGAGTTCCGTCCAATACAATGGAGTCTGGCACTTTTGGCCATATAATGCCTCATAAGGTGCTATCTTTAAACTCGTCTGAAAACTGTTATTGTAGGCGAACTCCACCAATGGTAAATATTTTTCCTAACTACCTTGAAATTTAAGGACGCAACACCGTAACATGTCCTCAAGGGTCTAAATCGTCCGCTTAGATTGACCATCAGTCTGTGGGTGGAATTTCGTACTAAAACTCAGCTTTGTACCCAAGGCTTCTTGTAGTTTCTTTCAAAATCTTGAAGTGAATCTCGGGTCTCTATCTGAAATGATTGACAATGGTACCTCGTATAATCTCACAATCTCGGATATGTATAAGTCAGAAAATCTATCAAGAGAGTAATATGTCCGTACAGGAATAAAGTAAGTCGACTTCATTTTTCTATTCATTACAACCCAAATAGTATCTTTCTTTTTCAGGGTTGATAATAGTCCAATCACGAAGTCCATGATGATCCTGTCCCATTTCCATTCGGGAACCATTACAGGCTATAATAAACCTGAAGGTACTTGGTGTTTAGCCTTGACCTACTGACATATCAAGCATTTCGACACAAATTCAGAGATATCTCTTTTCATACCATTCCACCAGTACATGATCTTTAAATTATTATACATCTTGGTACTTTCTAGGTGAATTGACAGACGACTATCATTTGCCTCTTGCAAAATCTTCCGAATAAGCTCATCATCTTTGGGTACACAGGCCCTATCTCAAAACATTAAACGACCATTAGAATCAATCCAAAAATCTGATTCGACTCCTGTTTCACATTGTGCTCTTTTGACTTGCAAGTTACTACCATTGATCTGAGCTACGCAAACCTCTTGCAGAAATGTCGGTCTGGCTCTCAACTTTGCCAAAACTGAACCATCATCAGATAACTCCAAATACATGTTCTTAACCTTCAGAGCAAACAAGAACTTTCTACTCAACGCATCGGCAACTACATTTGCCTTACCAGTATGGTAATCGATCACAAGCTCATAATCCTAAATCAACTCTAGCCACCTTCGTTGTCTCAGATTCAATTCCTTTTGAGTCATCAAGTACTTCAGACTCTTGTGATCGGTGAATACACAGCAAGTTTCACCATACAAATGGTGTCTCTAAATTTTTATGGCAAGTACAATAACAGCTATCTCTAAGTCATGAGTCGGATAATTTTTCTCATGTGGTTTCAGTTGCCTCGAGGCATAAGCTATCACTTTACCCTCTTGCATAAGCACACAACCCAGTCCATTTAAGGATGCATCACTATAAATCAAAAATTCTGTTCTCGGTTTGGGTTGTACCAAAACTGGAGCTTCTGTCAGTAATGTCTTCAATTTATCAAAACTTTGTTGACATTTTTCCGACCATTCAAACTTAACATCTTTTTTCAGTAACCTCATCAAGGGAGTTGCAATCATCAAAAATCCTTTCACAAAGCGTCGATAATAATCGGTTAAGCCCAAAAAGCTTCTAAACTTTGTTATGTTCTTTGGCGCCTTCCACTTGACAATAGCAGAAATTTTCTCGGATCAACTCGGATGCCATCACCCGACACAATATGAACAAGAAATCCAACTTCTTGAAGCCAAAACTTGCTCTTTCCAAACTTAGCATAGAGTTGCCTATCCTGTAAAGTTTTTAAAATAGTCCTCAAATGTTCAGCATGTTCGGACTCATTCTGGGAATAGATCAAAATATCATCTATGAATACTACTACAAACTTGTCCAAGTACGGCTGGAATACATGATTCATTAAATCCATAAATGCAGCTAGGGTGTTTGTTAGACCAAAAGGCATGACGAGGAACTCGTAGTGACCATAACTCGTCCCGAAGGCAGTCTTAGGCACAATTGCCTCCTTAGCTTGTAACTGGTAGTAGCTGGATCTCAAATCTATTTTTGAAAATACGGTGGCTCCCCTTAACTGATCAAACAAGTCGTCAATCCTGAGCAAGGGATATTTATTCTTAATAGTCACCTTATTGAGTTGCTGGTAGTCTATGTACAACCTCATCGATCCATCTTTCTTTTTCACGAATAAAACAGGAGCATCCCAAGGTGAAGAGCTCAGTCTTGCAAAACCTTTGTCAGTCAATTCTTGCAACTGTGATTTTAACTCTTTTAACTCAGTAGGGGCCATTCTGTATAGAGCAAGAGAAATAGACATCGTTCCCGGTATTAGCTCAAGACCGAATTCCACCTCTCTAACAAGAGGTAACCCTGGTAACTCTTCTAGGAACATGTCTGGATATTCACGGACTATCGGTACCGATTCAATCTTTGATTTAGATTCCTTAGTATTCAATATGAACGCAAGGTAAGCTTCATATCCTTTCCTCATATACCTTTGAGCCATCATTGAAGTAATTACAGTCGGTGGTGCATTCAACTCATTTGAGTCAACTCGTAGAATGTCACCATTTGAACATTTTAATTCCATGTACTTGCTACCACAATTTACTATCACATCATGGACGGTCAACCAATCCATACCAAGTATTATATCAAATTTATCAAATGGAAAAAGCATAAGATTTGCCGAAAAACAATGTCCTTGAATCGTCAAAGGACAATTTTTTCAAACTTTATCTACTAATACCGACTTGCCTAGAGGGTTCGACCACTTAATTAAAAATTCTGTTGATTCCACAAACATGTTCATGCTAGACACCAATTTCATGCATATGTAGGAATAGGTCGATCCCGGATCAATTAAGGCAATGACATGAGTATTATGAAGAGAAAATGTACCCGTAACGACATCGGGAGTTGAAGCTTCCTCTCTAGCACGTATCGCATAAGTCCTTGCTAGGGCTCGAGCCTCTGATTTTGCAATCGTATGCTTGACAGCTGTTCGACTACAACTTGCACTTCTAAGATGTCATGGTGGTCTACCTTAAGGATTAGGAACATTAGACTTTGGGCTAAATCCACCTCTTTATCTACTCATTCCGGGCAGTCTTTAAGAAAGTTTCCAAGGGAACCACATCTAAAACATGGCCCACTCTTCATTCGACATTTCCCAAAATGAAACTTGTTACAGCTCTTACATCTCATCTTTTGATCATCTACACTTCCCATACTAGTTACCTTAGGGGAAGAAGACCTTGGGTTGTGTCGTTTAGAGCTTCTTGTTTTGCCAGAATATACCATCGATAAAGTGGAGCGTTCTTATTGACTGTTCGATTCTTCGTAGAAAAGGAGTGCGTTCTACCACTAGATCTCTTACTCGAAGCTCTAGCTTCTCTCTTTGCTCACTTTCTTTCACTATTCATTTCCTCAGCCTTCTTGGCTCGATCGGCTAACATAACCAACTCCCTTATTTTAAGAATCTCGATTAACAGTTTGATTTCTTCATTCAGACCTTCTTCGAAGTGCTTACACATTTCCGCCTCCAATTGGACCCACTCACTTGCATATTGACTTAGTCGCATGAACTCGCTTTCGTATTCTGACACGGTTCTATTTCCTTGTTTGAGTTCCAGGAACTCCTTCCACTTCTGGTCCATGAACCTTCAGCTAATATACTTCTTCCTAAATTCCGCTTGGAAAAATTCCCATGTGATACTCTCTCGGGGTGCTACTGAGGATACGATCTTCCACCAATGGTATGCAGTGTCCTTCAATAGCGACACCGCACATTTCAAACTTTCCTTGGGAGTACAAGACAGATCGTCGAGAACTCTCATGGTATTCTCAAGCCAAAATTTGGCACGTTCTGGACCGTCATCAATTGTGGCCCTAAATTCTTCGGCTCCATATTTCCTAAGTTTGTCCACAGGGGCCTTACCAATTCTCACGGGTACCACACCTTGTGGCACTTCTCCTTCAGGTCGAGCAGGGGGTAGAGGAGGTCGTGGTATATTGGGGCAGTTTCTCAAATAATCCCCAAACCATTCATCCATCATCTCAAAGAAGGTAGCTCTTGCCTCTTCTTGGCCTTCAAACACAGGCCTTATACTACTACTAGCAGTAGCTCGTTGAACGGAAGCTGGAGCATGGCTCTCGGCTCCCTCGGACTCATCTTGAGCTTGATTAGAAGACATTTCCTATATTCAAATACCATTGAAAATGGTTAGGAGATGTCACACTATCATAAATTGTATAATGGCATGTATAGATATACTCGACATAAGCTACGTTAGTCTTAGAACTGACTAAACCATAGCTCTAATAGCACTAAATGTAATGCCCCTTACCTATACTCGAGACCGAGACAAGGTACAGGGCATTACTGTGCACGAACAAGACATTTCTAAGAAAATTTCGGACTATAAATTTCGTTCCAAATTAAAACCAATCAGTCATATTGATAATGTCCCTATCATGGACCTACGAGGCCCAAGACATACATTGAAAATGGTTCGGGACTAAACCAAGAACTTAAGAAAGTTTTTGGAAAATTTCCTAGTTTAAGCCTCACACGCCCCGTGTGAAGGCAATACACACGCCCATGTGTTTTGGGACACACCCGTGTCCCATATCAGTGTGGAATTAATTGAATTTATTTACTCATTTTGAACCTACATGGGGTTCTCACACAGCCGAGCACACATCCGTGTGCTTTGGGACACACCTGTGTCCCTTACCGGTGTAGAATAAATTGAATTTATTACTCATTTCAAACCTACAGGGGTTCTCACATGGCCGAGCACGTGCCCGTGTCCTTTACACTACTTACAAATGCCCGTGTTGTCGCTCGTGCCCAAAAACCTGAGCATTCTATTTATGACATCATCATGCGTTTAAGGAAACACAGCCAAGACACACCCCCATGTGCTAGGCCGTGTCCTCCACACGGTTGAGACACACGGCCGTGTCTCTACCCGTTCTTTTACTACCATGCATTCTGACCCAAAAATTTTAGGTGCAGGGGACACACGATGTAACACCCCTATCCCGTAACCGTCGCCGGAATAGGTAAGGTGTAACACCCCGTACCCGAGACCGTTGCCGGAGTCGGACACGAGGGGTTCACAGACTAAATTCGCTTACTATCGCAGTCCATTTTAAAATTTTCCAGGCAGTTGGCTAACTGCGACACTGTCACCTTAAAAATCATATCTTGAGTTTCACAACTCAAAATCAGTTTCGTAATTTTTCCCTGAAACTAGACTCATATTCCCATTTAAATTTTTTTTCCTAGAATTTTTGGTTAGGCCAATTAGTACAGTTTATTACTCAAAGTCTCCCATGTTACAGGGATCGACTACACTGACCTTTGCGCATTACGACTTGGATATCTCCCTGCACAGAGCTTCAATACTGATTCCGTTTGTTTCTATAGAAACTACACTCAGAGAGGAATCTATACATATATGGAATGACTCCTAATTATCTCTGGTTAATTTTTAATGAATTTCCAAAGTTGGAATAGGGAATCTATAAACTGTTCTGGCCCTGTCTCACGAGAACCTGAATATCTCTTAACATACTGTCCATATGATCGTTTCGTTACTTTCCTATGAAAATAGATTCACCAAGGTTCGTTTACATAATTTATTCATTATTTAATTCCAATGCTAATATTTTTAGTGATTTTCCAAATCTACATCACTGCTGCTGCCAGCATCTGCCTTTAAGGTAGACTTTACCTATTTCATAGTTTCCATGATTCAACTAGCCCTTTTAGCATAAATAGCACAAATTATGATAGTGATTAACCATTCCATACCAAATGATTATAACATTATGCTCAAACATATGTAAGCCATTTTCGCATGGCTATATACATTAACCAAAATATTCTTCAGCCACTAGTCTATTTTATACATGCCATAAGATAATCCAAAACATAGCAGTACCAAACAGTGGATAGTGATAGTGTGACTAGTTGCTGACGATCCCCGAGCCTGTAGCTTCGCAATGAGATCTATAAAACAGAGGAAACAGAGTAAACGGAGTAAGCATTACAATGCTTAGTAAGTTTTAAGCAGTGTCAACAGATAACAATCAAATTATAACATAGTTGTTCGTATTTTTATTTCACTCTTCCTTCGGGCATACCATCCCTTTACCGAATATGCACATCTCATCATATACAATAGGCAGATAAACTTTCACATAAAAGTGAGCTCATGTGACATAGATATATCGTATGATTTCACATCACCTCTCACACTGATCCGATGTCACATAATCATAGGAATAGTCTCATAGATTTATCTCGTATGCATCACATAACTACCTTATGATTTAGTGCAAATCAAGCTCACATATAAACTTGGAGTACATACCTGTTTAACCCTTCGCATTGAATATATTTATAAGCAATTCTTATTACGAAGTCTTACCCGGACATAATCTCCACACGAAGTTATCGGGTCTTACCCGGACAAAATTCCCACACGTAGTCATCGGGTCTTTAGAGCTCGGATATAGTACGAGCACGAAGCTTACGGACATTAATCAGTGATAATTTTCTAGCATAAAGCCTGCAGGGTTTTAACCCGGATATAGTACTGACACAAATGCCCTTCGGGACTTATCACATTTATGCACTTTCACATCCATCACGTTGGCCACTCGGCCCTGTCACATATATACACTTTCACATTCATCACATCGGCCATTATATATACACTTTCACATTCATCACATCGGCTATTAGGCCTTATCACATATATACACTTTCACATTCATCACATCGGCTATTAGGCCTTATCACACATATACACTTTCACATTCATCACATGGGCTATTAGGCCTTATCACACATATACACTTTCACATTCATCACATGGGCTATTAGGCCTTATCACACATATACACTTTCACATTCATCACATCGGCTATTAGGCCTTATCACACATATACACTTTCACATTCATCACATCGGCCATTAGGCCTTATCACATATATATACACTTTCACATTCATCACATCGGCCATTAGGCCTTATCACATATATACACTTTCACATTCATCACATCGGCCATTAGGCCTTATCACATATATACACTTTCACATTCATCACATCGGCTATTAGGCCTTATCACACATATACACTTTCTTGGCTGAATCTACATCTATCATTTTCCAATATCACAATTTAGAATTCACGTATGGGTTTAATCAATAGCTTACGAGCAACTAGAACAAGTTTATCAAGGTTTACAACACAATCTCAAATTCAGCACAAGTTGTTTTTCCTGAGCAATAGTCACTAAATCATTTATAACTAGAGCTACAAAACTCCAAATCACTTTCCGTTAATTTTTCCTGAATATAGACTCGTATATCTTCCATCCATAAAATTTCCAGAATTTTAGGTTTGGCCAATAAATACCAGATTTTTCTTAAAGTTTCCCCTGTTTCACTGTTTGACTAATCTGACCACTCTTCACTACGAATCAGATTTCTCATTTTACAGAATTCAAAATGTGTTGTATTTGATTTCATTTGAAACTAGACTCATTAAGGAGTCTAAGCATATAAATTTTATCTTATAACCATTTTTGTACAATTTATAATGATTTTCTAAATACGGAACAGAGGATTACAGTGTCATTCTGCACTGTCTCACACAACTTTAAATATCTCATTATCGGAAATAAATTTTCTTACACGGTTTCTTTTATAAGAAACTAGACTCATTAAGCTTTAATTTCATAATTTATTCAGCCTCCCATTCAACTCCAAAAATTTATGGTGATTTTCTAAATTCATGTTACTGCTGCTGTCCTGAGCAGGTTTATCACAATTTTACTCTTCTGACATATCCTTTTAGCACTTCATAATATCATATCCATTTGGCAACATATCATATCAATAACTTACCTATACTTCATAATAGCCATTAGGCTATATGCATAAAAATTTACAATAGAGTTATGATTCTTTTAATATGTGCTTAACATATCATACTCAATCACATTATAGGCTTTAATACTTAAAACTTACCTCGATCGCTGATGTACGTCAATTCCGACTATTCGACCAATTTCCCTTTTTCCACGATCCGACTTTGTTTCCTTGAGTTCTTGAGCTAATGAACCAAATTTAAACTTATCACATCACTATTGTGTAAAACCACATTCGATTATATTATAATTCGGTTAGCAAGAAATACACTTATTCCTTATAACATTTAGCTTCGAGATCACCACATCAATCATCTCAACCACAACATTCATTTTCTTACTTCTCATCATGGCCGAATACTAACCATGCCTTAAGCTCTTTCTCTTTCCATTTTTTAGTACTTTATAACTCATCTAACAACTATTTCAAAGGTAAAACTCCAACATCCAAAATTTAACACATAAAATCCTCAATTATTACATGGTTCTATTAATTGTAAGCTCTATTTCAATATTTAAGCATGAATTACAAATTTTGGACATCATTTCATAATTCCAAGCAAGTTGCCGAATGCAACCTTACTAAATTTTCATGGATTCAAATCATGGATTCAATATACCATTACCATGAAATCAACAACCAAAAATTCATAGACAATTTAGGAAAATCACATTACAAATCTCAAATTTAAGCAAAGACCATGGCCGAAATGCACATATAACCACATAACAAAAAAAAATATTGAACCTTTGGTTGCCTAACTAGCTTAACATCCATCAAATTTTAATCAAGAAACTCACCTCATCTATAATCAACCCTCAATACCCTAAAGCATCAAAAACGACATCAAAGAAATACAAACATCCATGACCGAATGTCATCTTCATAACTTTACAAAAAACATTTGCCATGAGCTAGCTTCTATACTTGATGGCCACTCCAAATATACAAAGATTTTCAATGATAGAGCATTAACATACCTTAATCCACTTAAAGGTGACCAAATGCCTTAACTTCAATTTCTTCTTTTCTTTCTTTAGGTACGGCAATGGAGGAAGAAAAAGATGAACCAACTTTGTTTTTATCACCCATTTCTTTTAATATAAGTTCACCTTTCATATTATTTATTCATTTAACATTTAATTTATTAATATAAAAGGCATATATTTTGTATCCCATACTCCTTATTTTATTTTTCCTAACATAAATCACTAACATAACATGTTTATGACATGTTTTGCCCATAACATTTTTGTCCTCCTTCCTTGTCATGGCCGGCCACTACTAAATTAAGGGGGAAATTGACATGCAAGTCCACCCTTTTATTACATGCACTAATAGATCCTATAGATTAACCTATCACATTTCAAAAGTGTCACACATAAGTCCTATTAGCTGAATTCACATGCAGTCGACTAAATCGAAGCTTAAAACTTTCACACATTCATATTCACATATTTTAGACAATAAATATCATATTCAAATAATTTGGTGACTCGGTTTAGCGGTCCCGAAACCGCTTTCCGACTAGGGTCACTTTAGGGGTGTCACACACGATCATACCACACGCCCATGGGACTGACCATGTGTCACACACGGCCTAGACACATGCCTATGTGCCTATCCGTGTGGGCCTTTTTGGAGGCTACAAATCTAAGCCAATAGTCACCCTCTATAACCACTCATATTCGTGAATCTCAAAGATGTTTAACATGGCCTGAATATGTCCGAGTACTAGCATAGATGGTCTATTGCATGTTAACCTCATTTCATCGGTTATGTACATGCTAATTTATCCTCTTTGTATTTAGGATTTTCATCTAATTCAAAAACACATTTAGACTTGGCTCATTGTTATAACTCATTGCCAATTATGACCTAACCATCCCAAGTGATTTGGCCATATTTCATATGTCTATTTATAATATGCCACATTTAATCATCACAAAAACATTTAACCACAAACAACCATCATTAATAGGTCATAGCCTACATCAAAATGAGCCATGTCTTATGGCCATATACAAAAAGAATAAGTTTATTATTTAAGCCTTTACATAGGCCAACCAATGACACATATAGCAAAATAACCAAAACCTATACATGCCATTGAAACAAAATAAAGTATCTATATACCAACGTATGACAAGTTGATAGTGTTGACAATGCTCTAATCGTCTTCCAATCTTCACGAGTCTATGAGTTCTGTAAACAGGGAAAAGAGAGGGGGTAAGCATTAACATGCTTAGTAAGTCCGGATAATAGGAAAGTAAACTTACCGGTTCTTTAGCATGCAACCATATAAGACATTCATGCCAAAAATTCATAGTAAAATTTCCTATCACATGTACTCAACCATCAAGTTAGTCTCATGCCAGTACAATGTAACGTCCTTCATATATGAGCTCATCAGTTCCAACATGTCTATTCTCATTTAACATTTTAATCCCGTCAAATTTCTTGGAATCTCGATGGATATCTCGTTCACCATCAAATCATGCAGGTGATCCTTTAAATACACACTCCCGTAAACCTCACTTTTATGGTGGGATTACCAGTCCAGGCTAAATCCCCCACAACGTAACTTACAGAGTAATTTCAGGATTACCAATCCAGGCTAAATCCCCTACAATGATATATACTCCTATGAGTTTAGGTCTGGATTACCAATCCAGGCTAAATTTAGATCCTATTCGGATTACCCGTCTAGGCTAAATCCGTTAAAGCACACATATTCTTCGAGATGTTAGATCACTATAGGATCACCCGTCCGGGCTAGATCCTTTATACCATTATTTCATTTTTGAGTAATCCATCAGTCATCCATTTTTATTCAACTTGGACATTTCATCATAACATTAATAAATCATGAGTTGTCATAAAATAAATATTACTATTATAATTCATACATATACATACATCTTTAATGTAATTAAAGACAATTTACATTCGAGTTACACGAACTTACCTGGTAATTGTTTAGGTTTCGTATTTTAGTTATTCTGAAACCTTTCGTTTTCCATAATCGATCTCCGAAATCAGTTCTTCGGGGTCTATATTAGTAAAAATAAATTATTAATACCTCATGCTATTTATTTCGGACCTAAAGTTCACTCCCGGGCAAAATGACCATTTTGCCCCTAACATTTCAAAATTTTACAACTTAGTCCTTAGGCTTGTAAAATGAAATACATGCAATTCCTTGGTTACCGAAGCCTAGCTAAATGTATTTTAAACTCATACTAGTCCACATTTTCCTCTATTTCACATTTCTACCATATATTTTGTACCTTTTGCAAAAAGGTCCTTTTAGGTGTTTTTCATGAAAATCTCTTAGGAAAATATGTTTAACACACATCTAACTTTCATATTCCCCTATAAATCATCAAAGAACAAACATGTCACACATGGGTCATTTTGCATACATGAACCCTAGCTTAAAATATGGGTAGAAATGGAGAGAACATGTTTCAAGGATCTCAAAAATACAAAGAACATTAAAAACGAGGCTAGGAGTCCCTTACTATTGAGCTTGGAAAGTGCAGAAACCCTAGATATGGTGTCCCTTGGAATTTTGGAAACAAGAGGGAGAAGAATGGCTGAATTTTTCCTTCATTTCCCCTTTTTATTGATTTTATTACCAAATGACCAAAATGCCCTTCCTTACTAAACTTCCAAAATTTTCCATGTATGCCCATTTTTGTCCAAAAACTTAGAAATTGGGAAAATTACTCTTTGAGGCCTTCTAATTAATAATCTAAAGAAATTTCATGAAAATTGCTTCTAAAATCCAAGTTTTGCAATTTATTCAATTTGGTCCTTAATTTCCAATTGGACACCTTACACTAAGAATTTCTTCATGAAACTTCAACAAATGCTTACTTTAATATTCTAGGCCTCATAATAATCATAAAATAAATATTTTGACAGAGGATTTGTGGTCCCGAAACCACTGTTCCACCTAGACCCAATTTTGGGATGTTACATCGTCTCTCCAATTCCCAACATCCCATAATTCCCTGTTACCCTGAAGATCATAGAGATGACCTTATAGAAAAAATCCTCTTTAGTTTGGTTCCCTGGCCCCAACCAGCCCTTTGTATAATATATTCATTTTGTATACTTGTATTTTGTTCTCGAATTAATTGGTTTAATAATAATATCCATTAATTAAATTAATACGCTGTGTATATTGTCCTCAAATTTTTTGCTCGCAACGCAAAATGGAAGCAAATGTTGTCTCACTTGTTAACTAATGTTTAATTAATAGTAAACGGTATTACTTGTTCGAATAATAATATAGAAAGACAAGTTGTATTAGTAAATGAACCTAAACATGTCCTTAGTCTAATAGGAAATGAGTAAACAGATTGAAAGACTAATATGACGTCTATCAAGTCCAATTGAAGAGATGCATTGTCTTGAGCATTGGAGTGGATGACTCTTGGAAGATAGAGACATAGATTGACTGACTACACTGATAGTACATCAGATAGGACCCAAGTAGAATAGGTCCTAGATCCATTTATGGATTTATTCACTTGTGACATTCATAGCATGACATACCTTTATCTTGAGTGGATGATGGATTGTGTATGCATAACTCGTATACTTTGATGTAAGTAAAAACTTGAGTTCAAATAGATAAGGAACCAAAAGTTGGTGTGTTGATATATGACTTTTACAATATGTATTATCATTCACAATAGTGGAATTCATAGCCCAACTAATAGGTAAATGATATCCTCTAATTGGCATTACATGACAGATAAAAAGTAAAAATGATCATGGTCGTTTGTCTTTGTGATAAACGACTTGATTACTAGTTGATAGTAATTGACTTTTGATGAAGAAAGATTTAATGGTTATCATGAGATAAAATAGAATCATATTGGGAAAAAAATTTATTCTAAAGAGATTAAGGAATCCTATGAGGGTAGAACACTTATAATAAGGTTATTAAATGCCCACTGATTGAGTAGCTTTCATAATGAGATGTAATTAGGGAGAGCTCAGTCACGATACTATAATAGAATGACTTTATGATTAAATAAGTTTATAATTAATATATGAAAAGCTAAAAATTAATTATAAATTATTTGAGCCCTAATTACATATGTCCAATCGATCTCTTTACTAGCTTGTTGAAATCAAAAATGAATTGCATGTAGAACCAAATAAACATAAATGGAATTATTAATTAATTAATTAATTAATTTAAGTTTGAAAATGAAATAAAATTAATTAGTTATTTTAAATTAGTCGAATATGAAAATTAAATATATTTCCTTATAGATTATTTTATGGTAAAATTTTTATGACTTTAATAAATTTGAATTGGGTTGAGAAATTTATTTAATTGAGAAATTAATTTATCTAATTAAATAAATAATATTTATTTTGGGAAATAGAAAACATATATTAGGTTTGATTAAGTTAAAAAGTGTTGGATTAAAAGTTTAGGCAGCACATACAATTGGACCAATACAAGAGAGGCTCATATCCCCTCATAATAAGGGAGAGGGGCCGCAAACCTAGTATTATTTACTAAGGTGTCCACCCTATTCTACTTAGAGTAAAATATTATTTTCTATTAAATAAATATTATATATTTTTTACTTATTCAACTAGGATTCTCCAATCTTTCCTTATAAATAAATGACATTGACAAAGCTATTTACAATAGAAGTTTCATATATTGTCATTTTTCCAGAATGTAGAAAAAATTTATTTTCTAAGAATAACTTTTATTTTCTAGAAATTACAATTTTACCAATTTATATTGAAAGAGAATTACTTCCCTACTAAAAGTAATATTTTTTTTAGTTCTATGTTTGGTTCATGGTTATTCGAGGCCACATTCGAACTAATTTGTGGTATGAGAAAAGCAGAGACGATCCGTCTTGCTCAAGGCACACTTACTTTTCAAGGAAATTTTATTACTATAAATATCATAAACTGGATCAATTTTAAAAATTTTAATTTCTCGCTGTAACTGAAAACTATTTTTCTAAAGCAGATTTTTCCAACACAGCCTACTGTTTCAACTTTTCCACCAGATAATGCTTCCCAACAACAACTACTTGGCCCTACAGCCTCTTGGGGGAACAACTCCTGGATCTACAGTGTCAGTTTTGAGAACAAAAGAAGCATCAACGCTTTCTAGAACAACAAAATACCCACAATGAATAGTTGATTGCAAAGTTCCCTACAGGCAAAGACACTACCAAAGGTGGTGATTTTTCCCTTTCACTAGAATTAGAAGCTATGTTATAGTCTACAGTCTGTAAAGATAAGAAGGGTCACGATGATAATGAAGTGGTGCAAGATCTTTAACCTATTAATCATCTAAAGCAGAAACCTCAAAATTAAGTTGTTTTTGTTGAATAATAAATTGTAGCCTTCAAATTAGAGTTCTTGAAAAAGGCTAAGGGTTCTAAGTCTGATGAAGATTCTTAGAGTTATGCTAACAAATACTTAGCCCCTTCCTGTGTTGACTCACAACCTTTCCGCTTCTTTCAATTTTCCTAAGTTGTCCTATACCAGTGACGGTGACCCAAAAGACCACTTAGCTCATTATAACAACCACATGAATATTCTTAAGGCTTCTGATGATATGAAATACAAATATTTCTCCATGAACATTTCTAGCACTACTCAACAATGGCACCTGTCATTTCCCTCGAGGTCCATCAAAAACTTTGATCAATTAGTTAGGTTATTCATGAGCACATTCTTAGCCAACAAAACCCCATTATAGTCTCATGCTTTGTTAAAGTATTCCCAAAGACCAATAATGAGATGATTGTAATCACATACTTGTTTTACTCTGTTTGTTAATATAAAACATTGCCATTTTTAGTTCAGTTTTTTTTGTGTAAATAAACTGGTTAATAATAAAGTCTTAAGAATAATATGATTATTCTTAAAATGTATAACAGCCCGACTTTGGGTTTAGTCAGAACAGTGGTTTCGAGACTGCAAAATTCGAGGTCAAGAAATTATTTTTATCATTATTTTAGTGTTATAGCATAATTATATTAGTGCATGAAAAATATTTGGTGAGGTAATTTTAGCGTTTGTGAGCTTAATTTCGAAAAAGGACTAAATCGAATAAAGGGTAAAAGTTCTATTTTACTTGATAGATGTACCACATAGCTAGAGAACCAAAATTGGGGGTCTTTAAAGTGTAATTAGACCCTTTAGAAGCTAATGGCCGGCCACAGGAGACAAGAAAATCAAATGGTCAAAGGAGTTGGTGACTTAATGTATGATAAAATAAGACCTTATAGGTTAGCCTTCATCTTTTTCATTCTTCCTTTCTCCTCCACTGAAATTTTTAGCCATTCAAAGGGTTTTGGATGCTTGAAATTTCAGCCACTTATATCTCTCTCAAATCAAGAAACACGAAAATTGAACTTGGACCGAAGAAAGGCCAAGTAAGTAAAGTAAATTGTCTAGTCACATACATTTTGTAATCCAAGGTAAGTTGTTTGTTAATAATGCAACTATATTGTTATGTTGTGTAATTGAATTTATATTGCATAAATTTTTTTGATTGTGAATATGAGTATACATGTTAAGAAATTAATGTATTAAAGACTCCTTGTTGAACATTAGGAATAGATTTGGATATTCATGCCATGACATTGGGTGATATGTGTGCTAGTGTAAGACATGTCTGGGACATGCATCAGCCACATTATGAGAGCCAGTGTAAGAAATGTCTAGGACATGCATCAGCATTGAGACAAGAGCTAGTGTAAGACATGTCTGGCACATGCATCAGCCTTGAGAAATACAAGCTAGTGTAAGACCTGTTTGGGACATGGCATCAGCTTGTTGAGTGTCAGTGGAAGACCTGTCTGGGACATGGCATCATCACCGATAGATGAAAGCCAATGTAAGACCTGTCTAGGACACGACATCGGCCTCGATGTATGAAAGTCAGTGTAAGACCTGTCTGGGACATGGCATCGACTTTGATGTGCTAGCCAGTGTAAGACCATGTCTGGGACATGGCATCGACATTTTATCCCATGTTTGGGGCTATTGAATATCCTGTAGTATTCCAAATGGTTCAACTGGAGATTTATAGTTTATATTGAAATAAGAGAACTTATGACCATGTGGTAAGTGGTACAGGTACCTAAATGAGAATTACGACATTCGAGCTTCATTTACGTTGTATGTTTAGTAAAGGACGAAAGTAAGTAAGTTATGCATATGACTACTTATGTATTTTACATGAATTATGAAATGTGAATTCAAACCAATGTTGTATGATTGGTGAGAAATAAATATGAGCAAGTAGTGTTTATGAATCCTTACTTTCATGAGCAAATCGAGATATGTTGGGAGTATGATCCCTTATGGTAGCTTATAGTTACTCATTATTGCATGCGACTTACTAAGCTTTATGCTTACCTCTTTTCCATTCCATTTTCTTATAGTGCCGCCAAAGTTGCTTGTGGATCATCGCCTTATGTCGGAGAAGCCAGTCACACTATCTCTGAAGCAATTGGTATAGCTAGTTTTATCATTTTGATTATAGCATGTATAGGAACTAGTCTTTTTGTAATGGTCACATTATTTTGGGCCAAATAAGTGGCTTGACATAGCTCTTTAGTCATTTTGTATAATGCCATAGATGGTGGCTAATATTGGTTATCGATAAGTGCAAATGATGATGATTTCATAGATGAGTAAATCGAATGACTAATTAAGTTCTTGTTAGATTGTTAAAGTTTAATGTGGTTGTATTAGATATCTTGTTGTGGTTAAATTGGCTTTGTGTTGCCCTGAGAATTGGTGGTATGTATTGCTTTATAGGTAGGTGTAAGTAAGGGTGGAAAAAAGGCTTGGTAGATAGCCTATTTTTGTCTACACGGCTAGACACAGGGGCATGTGCCTAGGCAGTGTGTGACACACGGTCAGCCCCATGGGTGTGTTGCTCGACCGTGTGTCCCCTGTACCTTGAATTTGCAAGTCAGTATACATGGTAGTAAATACACAGGCAGAGACACGGCAGTGTGTCTCGGCTGTGTGGAGGACACGGCCTTTGGCCACGGGTGTGTGCCTTGGCCATATGCCTCAAATTGGTTGCTAACGTCAGAAATAGAATGTCAATATTGTTGCACACGGCCTGCAACACGAGCGTGTGATAGCCGGGTGAGGGACACGGGTTGTAGACACGGCCGTGTGCTCGACCGTGCGAAAACCCCTGTAGGTTTGAATTTGGAATTTAATTCACACGGGCTCGGGGCACGGACATGTCTCCTTGTGCTTAGGCCGTGTGAACCATATGGGCCTTCAGCACAGCCAGGTCAAAATGGCCACACGAGCGTGTTGTCTTTCCACACGGGCGTGTGCCCCTATCTCAAGTTACGGTCTTTTAAAAGTCTTTAAAGATGTTCGGTTTAATCTCGGATAGTTTTCCAAGGATGATTTGGGCCTTGTAGGCCCATATTGAGAATTTTTAGATTAAGAGGGAGAAGTTTTAAATTTGATTTAGTTTTTATAATTCGAAAACTATCATATGCATACGTTTAAGTCAGGTAATGCCTCGTGCTCAGTCCCAGCCTCAGCCTCGGACTTGGGTGAGGGGTGTTACAAAATGTCATTATTCAAGTATTATTGTGGGCTTGGACAATAATAATGCATTGAGACTAATGTGTCGTTGATTGATGACAAAGTGTTGTCAATGACATAGAGGTATCAAAATCAATACATGAGTATGTGCTAGAGAAACATATTAGACTGACCCGTTATAAGTATGTTTCTTGGATTATTATGTAATAATCACAACATTACTCATTGTGATAATTTTGTATACAATTCTCAGACTTGATATCATCATTGTCCCAACATCATGAGTCATGCATTTTGATACAGTCAAACGTCTACCATAACAACTTGTACTATAAAGACTGATGTTGGGTATGCCACACTCTATATAGTGGGATATGATTGATAAATATAGTGTTTGTCCCTTCTACATAATGGGAGAAATATCTTAGGCCACTTGATGAAGTGAGACTAGAAATGCATGGTCATGCTCAAATAAGTTAATCTGAGATATCACACTTATTTTTTATTGTAGTTTACTTAGAATATCAAGAAAAAAGATATTGAACTATACAAGGGTGACTATTCCATGACTTGTGTCCAATCTAGATATAAAGGATAAAAGAATATAATACATGAAAAATTTATCATAGAAAGGTCATGTCAAATCACAACTTCTTGTAACTTTCCACTCATTTCTTGTAACATTAGAAATGTTCTAGTATTACTTGTAACGTTACAAGAACCTACAGGGTCACACTCAATGGTTGAACTGAACAAAATCCAAACAAGGATTGTGTTTAGCTATCACATGAATTAATTAATTATTGAATTAATTTAATTTGACAGTTAAATATTGAACACATTATATGTACAAACTTATTATACAAAAATAGAGAACATAATAAAAATTCATATATGAATTTGATTCATATAAAAATATTAACTGAAAATAGTTTACCAAAATTATTAAAATAAATAGTTGTAATAATAATTTTCAGTCAAAGATAGAAAAAAAATATGGAAGTTAATATTCTATTGAAAAAAATATAATATTTTAATAATTTCCATATGTTTCTCTAAATAAAAAATAAAATGAATATTTCCATTTTTTATTATAATGTGATATAAAATAAAAATGAATAGAATCCCTTATAGTGTGCATTTTACCAAGTAAAAGAAATGGAGGGCCTAGTAGCCAATTTTAGTTATTTTCTCTGAAAAGTTCAAGGAGAGGTTTTCTTATTAGTTCTTTGATTGGGTGGACTATGTAAAGGTTGAGACAATTTTGTTGTAGCTTGGGATCGACATTGCGCAAGGGAATCAGATTGAAAAAGTATATCTTCAATCTTGTTTCAACTCTATTCATTCTTTGTACTTGGATCCATTGTTGTTGATCGTCGGAATAATTTTTTCATTGCACCATGGGATGTACTGGTGTTCCAAAAGTGGTATCAGAGCTACTTGAATGATACAGATTCAAGAATAAATTGATTGGTTGATGCAATTGTATGAGATACATGTTTTATGATTTTATTTACTCGATCTGTTTTATATATATATGATACATATAATCTTCTTAATAAACAATATATGATTAATTTGTTAAATATATGCGGCAATATGTTCTTCTTAATCACTGATTAAATGTTAATCAGTGATTTTGATGTCTATTAGGTCTTATATATTATTTGTTAATTGTTAACTAATCTATCTTGGGGGAGTGGAGTTAACTAATCTGTCTTGGGGCAGTGAAGTTTTTGTTGTTCGAAGTTAATAGTTAATGTAACACCCCTTACCCGTATCCGAGGCCGGGCTAAGGTACGAGACGTTACCAGACAAACATACAAATATTAAACTAAAATACGAGCCATAAAATTTTATTCATATTTCAAAGCGTTCATTCTCTTACACGTAGTCCCTTATTTGAGTCTACGAAGCCCAAAACATACTTTAGAATGGGTTTGGGACTAAACCGAGAACTTAAGAAAATCTTGGAAATTTCATGCTTTAAGGCTCCACACGCCCGTGTCCCAAAGTCGTGTTCCATACACGGCTGAGACACATGGTCGTGTCTCTGCCTGTGTGGAATATACCTAGGCTATTTTCCAAGCTTTGGTCAGCCTCTTACACACTTATACAAAATCAAAAGCATATAACATGGTATTCATTTAATGATTAAACATCCTCAATTAAACCACAAACATAGCATTTGTATGTCATCATACATGTGTCTCTCATACTCATTTTACCTTTTTTATTATAGTACCACTTATACATTTATACCAAGATTATCATCTTACCAAATATCTTCAGCTTAATCATCAAGCATTCATATTTAAAGCTAGATCATATCTTTATAAAATACCACGATTCAGATGCGCAGAATAACATGTTTGCCTGAAACATTTCAATTCAATTCCATACCCAACAAGCATTACATTGAGACTAGTCATATATATATATACATGTCATGATACATAACATTCTCTTTTTGTTTTCTTATAAACACATATCATTTATTTCATTATATCAATATTTCATATACCAGAGTTTCCATGTATTCCACATATATTTATTTTCCTCCTCCTCCTCTCCATTCCACATCCTTAATGTATATAGCATTCTTGTAAGTACGATTTCACAATTTACTAATAAATGTTCACATCAAACTGTCCACACGAGTCATAGTCACTTAATTATTTATAATTCAAGCTACAGAGCTCCAAATTAAGATCCGTAAATTTCCCCTAAAATTAGACTCACATATCTTTCCACCATAAAATTTTCATAATTTTTGGTTTAGCCAATTAGTACAGTTTATTCATTAAAATTTCCCCTGTTTCACTTTCTGATAGTTCTGGCCTCTCTTCACTAAAACATAATTATCTCACAGTACAGAACTCGGATAATGTTCTTGTTGATTTATCTTTAAAATAGACTCACTATGGATTTTAAAAATATAATTTTGAGCCTCTAATTATTTTTCTCCAAATTTTTGTGATTTTCCAAAGTCAAAACAGGGGATCACGTAATCATTCTGAATCAGTCTCACAAAAACATAAATATCTAAAAATATAGAACTCCTTTGCTTTGTATGTTTCTTTTATATGAAAATAGACTCATTAAGCTTTAATATGATATCACATTTAGTCTCTGATTCAATCTATACTATTTTTGGTGATTTTTCAAAATCACGTCACTGCTACTGTCCAAAACAGTTTTATTGCTAATTCACTCTTTCACACTTTCTTTGTATTAATCTCATTTTAACATACATATCACAAATCATTTTCACCACATTTCATACATCACAAGTATAGGCCCATGATCAAAAGGTCACCATAAAATCATCCTCATGTATAACTTACTTGTTTATAACCTTACCACATCCTGGTCACTTAATGAACACATCATTCACATAACCAAGTTCCTGCACTTATTCATCACAAAACTCACAAAGCAATACATAGAGAATCTCCCGTTGAACACTTCGGATCAATCCTCGATACTTGGTGGTTTCAGCACATAGCTCCACCCATCATATAGTTCGGCTCTCTTGTACACATGGTGAACACTTAGTACCACCCATGTGACCTAGCCAGTTTATCTCGTAGCTCTCTTGTCTACATGGTGTCCTTCACTTGGAACCACGCATGCGACCTAGCTACATATATCCCGTAGCTCTCTTGTCTACATGGTGTACACATAGTATCACTCATGCAACCTAGCTACATCATAATGTCTTGTAGCTCTCTTGTACACATGATGTGCACTCAGCACTATACATGTGACCTAGCTACATACCATCTGTATCATCCAATCTTTCCGAAGGTTCAACCGGGATTTCTCTCTCTTTTCCAACAATTTCACCAATCAAGTAATTATCCACAAACATATTTCCAATATTTTTATAAAATATCATAATACTAATAGTGATGTATTACTTACATATAAACTTACATCTCATTTAATATCAACGCAATAACATTAAATTACATATTGTCTTATTAAAAATCATATGAACTTACAATTTCCCATAATATCCATAATCATAGAAATCACATTTATATATGATAATTCAATGCACTTCATGTACCATAGACATATTTTTAAATCAATTCATAAACTTGGCACCATAATCATTTAATTTAACATAATTCAATTAATTCACTAAATTTAACTTTCAAATATAAATTACAGCATTATTGTTGTATTATTATCATACCAACTTACATACTTTTAACACCTCGGAGATCATAGTAAATATATCAATTTTACATTGAAACATGCATCAATTAATGCTTATTATACATATGAACTTACCTTGATATTAAAACGGCCATTTTACCAACTTTCCCAATTTTCGATTTTTCTCTCATTCTAGGTTCAAATCTCGTTTTCTGGGATCTAAAACATCATATTTTACTTATTTAATTAATGTACTATTCAAAACAGTCCTTAACTCAAACTTTGGAAAAATTACAATTTTGCCCCTAAACTTTTGCATATTTACACTTTTGCCCCTAGGCTCGGGAATTAAACTTCATCCCTTATTCTTATGTTTTATGACATGATGATCACTTTTCCCTTCTATGGCAACATCAAATTCTCACTCTAACATATACTTATGACTATTAGGTATTTTTACTAATTAAGCCCTTTTGCTCGTTTTTACTTAAAACCGAGTAGCACAAGTTGTCTAACATAATTTAAAACCTCATATTGTATCATAAAACACCAGAATACACAAATTTTACCTATGGGTATTTTTCCAAATATGAACCCTAGGTTGAATTATTGCTAGCATAAGCTAAATCAAGTTACCGGGACTCCAAAAATGTAAAAAACTTGAAAAACGGGGTTAGAACGGACTTAAAATTGAGCTTGGGAAGCTTGAAAACCCTAGCCATGGAGTCTACCTTGGTATACACGTCCATGGTGAAGAAGATGAGCAAAATTGGCTTTTAATTTTGTATTTTAATTCATTTTACCCCTAAATGACCAAAATACCCTTACTACTAAACTTTCCAAAAATTCCATCCATTTCCAATTTTTGTCCTTAACTTAGAAATTAGTCAAATTGCTATTTAAGACCTCCTAATTAATATTTCAAATCAATTTCATACTAGAAACTTCTAGAATGCAAGTTTTGCAACTTATTCAATTTAGTCCCTAACTTCGAATTAAGCACTTTATGCATAGAATTTCTTCACGAAATTTTCACACAATCATGAAATCATATCATAGACCTCAAAATAATCATAAAATAATTATTTATATCTCATATTTTGTGGTCCGGAAACCTCTATTCCAACTAAACCCAATTTTGGGCTATTACAGTTAACTTGCTAGTAACATTCAAAAAAGGAACAAAAGTTGTTCCAGTAAGAAGATTGACAGATCGAAATGTTGAAAATATTATATTTTTGATAAAAAATTTATCAAATAGTGATGTTTGTTCCACATAGATCTAAGTGCAATTTTTTACATTTCGTTCGAGTCTGCCAGTCAGTTGCCAGCAACACTGTCACCCACTGTCCGAGTAGTAGGACTCTTGCAGGGGGCTCCACCCCCTAACCCTTGCAAAGGGCTTCAACCCTTTACCCCTATGCCTAGGTGACATTAATTGTAAGGAAAATTTTGTTATTCACATTAACAAGCGATTGAATAAAACATATCATATAATGTTTGCTATGGTTAATTTGTATAGTGGTTGGAAATGCATAGTTATAGCCCGATAGCCAATTTGATTTATAATTTACAAATTTTATAATTTTATAAATATGTCTTGCATGTCATGCCTTTCTACTTTTCTCTTGTATTCTCTTCTCATCTTACTCTTTCGTATGTAAAATGAGTTTCTATAATTGTAAATTGTATGAGCTACTACGAACTAAAGGAGATAAAGGTTGAGCTACCTAAAGTGGAAAAGAATCTTGAGAAATGACTTGCACCCTTAGGATACCTTTCGATTCTCCCATTGGCTTAGGAGGAACCACCTTAGTTTTATGGGCTATAACTATTGCATTTATTTACTATTTTATATTTGTAACAACTCAATTTTTAGTGGGGTCAGAAACAGTGGTTTCGATGCCACAATCCAATGAGTAAGTTCGTAAATATTATTTTTTAATATTTACAAGTGAAATATGATATTAAAATAAATGTTGAATTGAGAATTTATGTTATTTGAATGGATAATTAGGTTTAAGTGGTACCCTAAAGCCAAGTGATTTTAGAAAATGAGGTATCGGGACCTCATCTCTATAAACTGAGCCATAAATATTTTATTAAATATTTACAGAGTGTAATTAAGGTTGTATTAAAGTTTCGTTAAGAAATTTTAACGTTTAATTTGTTAATTAATTAAAAAGGGCTAAATTGTAAAGGTGAAAAAGTTAGTTTTTATTGGTGAAAAGGAGTTAATTGGCTAGTAAATCAAGGTACAAGGGCTTAAGTGGCAATTATTCCATAGTTAAAAGGTATACACTGCTAGTGACTATTTTTTTAGTTAATTATATGTTATAACTTAATATTATAACTAAAAGAAAAAGTAAGTTAAAAGAAATAAACAAACATATTACCTTTATTTTTTTTATGTTGATCCTTTTCAAACCAATAAAACACCACTGGAGAAGCCATGGAGTTTCGCCAAACTTTCTTCCTTGCATTGTTGGGCTATTGAGGTTCATTTTTAATAATTTTTATGTTTTTGAGAACGTTCTAACTAGGTCTAGCTAACCCGGGGGTTAATTTGTAAAACTACTAAATGTTGTAGATTATGCCATGAATGGATTTGATATGTTTTTGAATTTGTATGATAGATTTTTAAGTTTAATTGTTAAATAGACATGTTTTATTAAGTAAATTTTGATGATTTTAATATATAAGGACTTATTTATGAAAATTGTAAAATTAAAGGAAAATATTGCAAATGGATATGGGCTGTTATAAAAATTTATAAAAATTGGTTTGCATGAATTTTATTTAGAAATGATGAAATTGCAAGTTTTGGGTTTAGGGACTAAATTGTAAAAAGGGTAAACTTTGGGGGTAATTTTGTAAAAATATCAAAAAGACTAAATTGCATAAAATGAGTTGATTTCTCTATTAGAAATAGTTAATTGAATGGAGTTACTATTTTAGATCAAGAACGAGTGAAAAATCGAGGAGAAGAGAAAATTACCAAATAGCACTTGTACTTAGTCATTACTGTAATTTAGTCAGGTAAGTTTGTATGAACTATAATCGTTATAATTTTATTTAAATTAAATGTTTACTATGTTGCTTTTAATGTAAATGAATCAATATACATATATATGAATGCATCCATATTATGATGAATTGATGGATATCGAATCTCAATTGAACCTTAAGAATTCCTAGGATATAAATGACATATCATTAAGGATTCCATGTTTGGGGTGCTAGTCTCGAATGTTCTACCAATGGCTTAGGTCCTGCATTTGTTGCGGATTCTCCACAATTTGTGTGAACAGCATCATGTAGCTTACATTCTGACCCGTAGCTTATGTGAGCAGATACATTTCACAGTTCGTGTGAGCAATGATGTAAAGGAAATATTATGATTATATGTAAAGGCACACTTTATGTAAGCTTTTCCGAGTATCCGATGTAATTCTTGATGGTTCAACGGGTAAGAAAAGGAATGGAACAGTAAGGGACTCAATGGAAAGGTTCATGACTTTATGAAAGGATTTGACGCGTATTTAATTTATCTTATGAAATCTATTTATGTTATAAATGAGTTTATATGATTTGTCAATAAAGCTACTAACATGTGAGCTTGATTATATTGGGATAGGCTTATATTAAACTCATGGTATTGGAAACGGTAAGTAAACAAATTGAATGAAATATGATCATATGTTAACGATGATGAATTAAGAGTTATGTTTATATATATGGTTGATTTCATATGTATCATGAGCAAGTATGCTAACTTGTGAGTTTGATGGTGTTATATAAGCTTTTATTAAGCTTATGGCATTGGTAAAGGTTTATACTTATTCTATAAATTTCATTATTGAAATGGTAAGTCACATTTTAAATTTATACGAGCTTACTAAGCATTCATTTCTTACTTTTTTCCTTTATTTTATAGATTATCTGAAGCTCAAGTGGTTGGAAGTTTGTCAGAGATCTATCACACTATCCAGTGGACAATTTGGTAGTTTTTGAGTAACTTGGTTAAGGTTTATAATGGGATGTATAGGGTGCTTTGTGATGATATTAAGGTGAATATGTTAATAGTGTTTTGGCATGTATAAGCTTTGGAAAGCTAGGTAGGTTTGGTACATTTTGATGCTCTACCAAGTTATGTGATTTTGGTGACTTTGATGTGCTTGTTTTTAAGGTTATCTTGGCATCTTGTTAATGACTTGAAATTGATTACTTGAGATATGGTTAAGTTCTCTTATGATCTAGGTCATCATGTATGAAAATGACAATATTATCATGTATAGGCCTTTTGTGTTGATGGCTCATGGATGTACTAAATGGTTGAATTATTGTGCTTATGTCTTGAAGTTATGTTTATATGATGGACTTGTATGACTTGATAAATAAGGTCATCTTGACCACTTATAGTGATTGAAAATCATGATCTTGTATTCTGTTTTGAATGGTTGATGATGGTTAAATGTGGTATGTTTTAGTACCTATATGTACTAAGTTGATAAGTATGAAATGTAGCTTATGAATATGTTAGGTAATTGATGTGCATGGTCATGTGGTATGATAATAATGGTTTGGAAATGGTCTTTTGTGATGTGATCTAGTTACATAATGAAGTTAGGTATTCATGCTTGAAATAAGGCAATATTGACATGTTAGATAGACGATGTTTGGATGCATATGTGGTGCCTTTAAATGACACATTGGTTAGTTAACTTATGACTTTGAAATGGCATTTTGATGTATGTGTTGGTAATGTTTAGGCTCCCTTGAAGTATGCTTAAATAGGTTGAAAGGTCATGTATGATATGGACTAGAAAAGGTTTGATTTTAGGTAGATTTGGGTCCACAGGGCTTGAGATACAGGTGTGTGACTCAGCCTTGTGAGACACATGGCCTGGCAACACAACCATGTTTTATCTGATGATTTCTTTAAGGTTCAAGTTAGTGAGTTACATGGCCTGACACACGGGCATGTGACACAACCGTGTGACCCTACTTAGAGAGTTACACAGGTAAGACACGGGCTGGGACACGGTCGTGTCCCTAGTTCGAGGGTTACACGGCCTGAGACACAGGCGTGTTTCTCAGTTGTGTGAGGCACATGGCCTGGCCACACAGCCGTGTGATCCCTATTTTGCATATTTTGCATCATTTACATAAAATTTTTGAATTGTTTCAAACTGGTCCTGATTTGTTTCTAATCTATTATTAGGGTCTCGAGGGCTCGATTTAGGGACAAGATGCATGCGTATGTGGAAAAACGAAAGTATACACACTTTTTCATGCCCTTTTTAACTCAAATTCATGCAGTTTCGATAAAATTCTTGTCGAAAAATATATAACTATTATAAAATAATTAAATTACACTCAAATTATGAACACGCTGAATTTTAATTAATTTTATATCAACTTTTGATTATTTTCGACAGATTTGTGCAAAGGGAAAAAAATGGTTCGAAAGACACTGCTTGTAACACCCCGTACCCGAGACCGTTGCCAGAGTCGAACACAAGGTGCAAACAGACTTAATTCATTTATTTACACAGTCCATTTTAAAATTTCCAGACAAGCTGGCTAACTGCGTCACTGTCACCTTAAAAATCATATCTGAAGTTCCAAAACTAGAAAACCAGTTCCGTAAATTTTTCCTGAAACTAGACTCATATGTCCATCTAAAACTTTTTTTGTAGAATTTTTGGTCAAGCCAATTAGTACAGTTTATTAGTTAAAGTCTCCCCTGTTTTAGGGTTCGACTACTCTGACCTTCATGAATTACGACTTAGATATCTCCCTGTACAGGGCTTCAATACTTATGCCGTTTATTTCTAAAGAAACTAGACTCGAAAAGGAATCTATACATATATGGTATGACTTCTAATTATCTTTTTTTAATTTATAATGTATTTTCAAAGTCAGAATAGGGGATCCAGAATTCGCTCTGGCCCTGTTTCACGAAAACTTAAACATCTCATAAAATACGGCTCATATGATCGTTTCGTTACTTTCATATGAAAAGAGATTCATCAAGGTTCTATTACATAATTTATTCACAATTTAATTCTATTCCTACTATTTTTAGTGATTTTTCAAATTCACATCACTGCTGCTGTCGGTATCTGTTTTTAAGGTAGACTTTACCTATTTCATAATTTCCATGATTCAACTAGCCATTTAACATACATAGCACAAAAATATGATCGTGATTAACCATTCCAATGGATAATCATTGCCAAGCATTTCCACACCTCTCAATAACCATATATATACAAAATGATTATAACGCTATGCTCAAAATATATAAGCCATTTTCGCATGGCTATCCAAATATATACAATACCAAAGTACTTGACTAACAACAAAAGGGCAGCCCTATACATGCCATTATCAGAGTTCAACTAAAGGAGTACCAAAAGGGCTTTGATAGTGTGGGCGACTTCGACTTTGACACTCCCGAGTCCGATAGCTGACGAACCAAAATCTATAAAACAGAGAATCAAAGAAACGGAATAAGCATTTAATGCTTAGTAAGTTTTGAGCAATGAAATTAGGCACAACTGAAGTATAGCATTCATATGACTAAACGAATAATTTCATATACACATATTCTCACAACAATACCTACTTCACATTTCCAACCCTTATATTCATACATAAGAAATCAACTTGACTAAAGGCCGGAAGCTTGTTAATCGATTGAGCGAATACTATTTAAAAGGAATCAATTATTCCAATGCATATACAAAACATACCTCAACGTTGGGGTTTTACGAGCGTATTAATTGAAATTATTACAGCAAGATTGCTCGTTCCCAAACCATGCACCTTTGGGATTTAGCCGGATATAGCTACTCGCTCAAATGCCTTCGGGACTTAGCCCGGATATAGCTATTCGCTCAAATGCCTTCGGGACTTAGCCCGGATATAGTAACTCGCACAAATGCCTTCGGGACTTAGCCCGGATATAGTAACTCGCACAAATGCCTTCGGGGCTTAGCCCGGAATTAGTCACTAGCACAAATGCCTTCGGGACTTACCCGGTTATCATCCGAATATTCATGCACATATCAATAAATCATGACACATCTATATTTCATTTTCATAACTAGAATTCAAACACAAGTCACTTATCAAGCATTATCATTTTCGGCTCAATAGCTACATACAAAGAACATGATTTTGATTATACTTTAATTGTGTTATGCAGAATTATATGTTAAATTAAGGTTTGCTAAGCTAGCTATTAAGGTGAAGTGCAAATGTTAGTATTTGATTACTAGTGTATATATGTGTATTAGCCGAGTTTTGAACTTGAAACAAAATGGTATTTAGTCAATACAAGTGACCATATTTGTAGAATGTATTAAGTATACAACCAGCCTCAACATAGACATGCATATTCAGCCACATGAATGAATACATAGGTTGATGTGTACGTTCGGCTATAGGTAAGCATATTGATGGCTTTATCTTGACTTAGAAAATCGGCTAAAGGGGAATATTGGCAAATATGTTGAATTTGATTCATGATTTCATACATATATGACTCTAATGCCTAATATACATGGGCTAAGTTCCTTGAGTTTCTCTTTGATGTTCAAAATGATTAAATCAATTTATTTGTTAAATTAAGCTCAAGAACAAAGGGGAACTAAATCCGATAAAGGAAAGGAAAAGGTGATCGAATAGCCGTTGAAATCGTTCGACAACATCCGACGTAAGTTTTCGAGTAATGGAACTTAGATTATGATTTTGATTTGCTCAGAGAGGAATCTATACATATATGGTATGACTCCTAATTATCTCTGGTTAATTTATAATGAATTTCCAAAGTCGGAGCAGGGAATCCAGAAACCGTTCTGGCCCTGTCCCACGAGAACCTGATTATCTCTTAACATACTGTCCATATGATCTTTTCGTTACTTCTATATGAAAATAGACTCATCGAACTTCGATTACATAATTTATTCATCAATTAATTCCACTCCTACTATTTTTTTTGTGATTTTTCAATCTCATGTCACTGCTGCTGCCAGCATCTGTTACGAAAGCAACTATGCCCACTTCGTGATTACTCCTTGATCTAACTAATAATTCATCATGCATATCACAAATTATGATCATGACTAACCATGCCAAAGGCTAATCATTGTCAAACTTCCCCCTACTACACTATTGCCATATCATGAATTTTAACACCAAAATAATCAACCATGACGTATGGCATAAAAAGGTCGAATTATCAAGATTTGCGACCTAACGTTATGAATCCAAACCCAACCGAACATTTATGCCATTTTCGCATGGCTAAAAGATTACATACCAAAGTTCAAACACAACATAATAGCCTATACATGCCGAAATGTTCTCTTAGACCAACTAAGAAGAAAATACCAAAGGTTGCTAGCCGGTGTGATGACTTCGACGACGGCACGATCACGCAAAAAGAGACGAGTCCAAGAAACCTAGAATAGGTGACAAGGAAACACCGAGTGAGTTTATAACTCAGTAAGTCATAAGCAATACACTACCACCCATTAATAACATTATCACAAGAGGAAACAAAATGGAGCGAGGCTAGTTACTCCATCCATACCGAACCATACCATAGTTCCTCCGACCTATCGGTTCAATCTCATACCAAATCATGCATTCACATTCCATATACTCATCAATAGAATATTCGAGGCATTTTCATAAATCATTTCATTTTCGTTACAATCATACAACTAAACGGCCTTTCACCCATTCCACGATAAATCTTATGTACGTGACTTCAAGTATATTTGTCACATAGGTTCAACTTACCAAGCTCAACTCCAACTATAAACATAGCACCTATTAGCCATGAACTCAAGATACTTACCCGATCCGCTGTCCGTGATCGACTCAATAGCGTCGCACACTTAGTGTCCATAATGATTCAAGAATATATATTAAGTCCGCACACTCAGTGCTATATAATCAACTCGCACACTTAGTGCTACATAATCAAACTCGCACACTTAGTGCTACATAGTCAACTCGCACACTTAGTGCTACATAGTCAAACTCGCACACTTAGTGCTACATAGTCAATTTGCACACTTAGTGCTGCACAATTTAAACCCGCACACGTAGCGCCAATCTCATGGTCATAAATGTTTATACCCGCACATTTAGTGCCGAGATCAACAACTCAATACATCTCACCTCTTTTCTTTTCATTCAACACTTTCATCATCACATACGTACATGCATATATATATTTATTCATTCCATTCAGCATCATTACATAAACGTTATGACCATTTGAATTAATACCAACTATATGCTTAATGACTTACTTTATGTTGGGTAAGACGGTTCCAACTCGGCTACTCGATGATCTTTTCTTTGCCTTTGCTTGATTCTCTCCCTTTGATGTCTTGATCTATAATAAACACATTTAGTGGTTTAATTTTCTTGCTGGATACTTATGTATAATTTAACGGTTTTCACTCCATTTCACAATTATCCTTGTTCAAAATATCAAAACCTTAACCATATTCGATTAATGCTTCAAGGCCGAATGCATTATCGCTATTATGGTAACCTAGTCTTGAGTATTTTTGATTCTAATATACAACATCATGAATCAACTCAACCTTATAAGCCAATATTACTCCTTCAATCGGTTATCAAGAGTTAACAAAAATAGTATCACAAACATATACACCTATATGGCCGAATATACCAAATTAAATTTGACCTTACGTATGTGATTACCTATAGTTAATATACATCAAATTTCATACATTTAACCCTTAATTTCCACCACATAACAAGCATAAATTGGGTTTATGGATATACCATGGCCGATTCAATCTAATCACTTCCAAAATCATCAACCATTTTCAATGCATATAACATATATAAACATGAATAAGTTTCATATAATCTCTTAACACATTAACTTCTTCCATCTATAACCTTTTGTTTCTTTATCCATCAAAACTTAAAGGAAATAATCAAATTCCTTCTTTAATAGCCATAGCCGAATGGTCCATCCATCCATCAAAGTTTTAAAAAAAAATTTAGCATGGTCTAAGTAAGAACCATGATAATTAACCTAAAACAAGCTAAAATTTCACAATTTTAACACAATATACTAACCTTATTAAACATTCAAATGGCCGAAAGTTCTTTGCCCCTATTCCTTCCTTCAATTCGGCCAAGAAGACAAGAATGAAGCCCCTTTTTTTTTCATCACATTTTCATTCTTTTCTTTTATTTATTAAATCCCATAACCCAATATCAATTTCAACAAATATTTTGCCCATCATCAACCCACCTTGGCCGGCCACTATAAGGAAAATTGGGCAATTTCACATGCAAGTCCACCTTTGTTTTGACATGCACTAATAAGCCCCTTTAAAATTAGCCTATCATTTTTCACCATGTCTCATGTTGATCCCTATTTAATAATTCCTCATGCAATTGGCAAAATTAAGGCATGAAACTTCCACATATGCATGCACACACATAATAAACATAGAATATAACAATTAATTATCTTCATAACTCGGTTTTGTGGTTCCGAAACCACTTCCCGACTAGGGTAAATTTTAGGCTGTCACAACTCTCCCCCACCTAAGGAATTTTCGTCCCCGAAAATCTTACCGGTAAATAGGTTTGGGTATCGTTCTTTCATCGAGCTCTCGGTTTCCCAAGTAGCTTCCTCGATCCCGTGTTTGAGCCATAACACCTTAACTAACGGAACCCTTTTGTTTCGCAACTCTTTCACTTCACGAGCTAGGATACGAATCGGTTCTTCTTCATAGCTCATATCGACTTGAATTTCAACCTCTGATGGGCTAATTATGTGCGATGGATCAGATCGATAGCGTCGAAGCATCGAAACATGAAAGACATCGTGAATCTTTTCGAGCTCAGGGGGCAAAATCAATCTATACGCAACCGGCCCCACTCGTTTGGAGATTTCGTACGGCCCAATGAATCTCGGGCTCAACTTGCCCTTACGGCCAAATCTGAGTACCTTTTTCCAAGGCGAAACTTTAAGGAACACTTTATCTCCCACCTGATATTCAATGTCCTTTCGTTTCAAGTCCGCATACGATTTCTGACGATCTGTGGCTACCTTCAGACTTTCACGGATTACCTTTACTTTCTGTTCGGCATCTTTAATCAAATCAACTCCGAAAATTTTACTTTCACCGAGCTCGGTCCAAAACAATGGCGTACGGCATTTACGACCGTACAAAGCCTCGTAAGGTGCCATCTTAATACTTGATTGAAAACTATTGTTGTAAGCGAATTCGATCAAAGGTAAATACCGTTCCCATGAACCACTAAACTCGAGGATGCAACATCTCAACATATCCTCAAGTATCTGAATTATCCGCTCGGATTGACCATCGGTTTGTGGATGAAAAGCGGTGCTAAAATGCAGCTTGGTACCCAAAGCTTCTTGCAATTTCTTCCAAAATCGCGATGTAAATCTTGGGTCTCTATCTGACACGATAGAAATAGGTACTCCATGTAATCTCACAATCTGAGAAACATACAATTCGGCTAGTTTATCCAATGAAAAATCTGTACATACGGGGATAAAGTGAGCCGACTTAGTCAGTCTATCGACAACAACCCAAATCGCATCTTTCTTACTCGTCGACAATGGTAACCCAGATACAAAATCCATCGTGACTCGATCCCATTTCCATTCAGGTATCATGATTGGCTGAAGTAATCCTGAAGGCACTTGATGTTCCGCTTTCACTTGTTGACATATTAAACACCTTAAAACAAATTCAGAAATGTCTCGTTTCATGCCCGGCCACCAAAATTGACGTTTCAGATCGTTGTACATTTTAGTACTACCCGGGTGGATAGACATTCGGCCACTATGAGCCTCATTCAAAATCATCGAAATAAGTTCCGAATTCCTTGGAACACACAAACGACTTCTGAACCTCAAACAATCATCATCATCCATTTGAAACTCCGATTCCTTGTTCGGAACACACTCAGCCCGTTTTGCAACCAATTCATCATCAACTTTCTGGGCTTCACGAATTTGATGAATCAATAATGGTTTGGCTTTTAATTTAGCTACTAACACATTGTCGGGTAGAACAGACAAGTACACATTCATCGCTCGTAAAGCAAACAATGATTTCCAGCTTAAGGCGTCCGCAACCACATTAGCCTTTCCCGGGTGGTAATCAATGACAAGCTCGTAATCTTTCAACAATTCAAGCCAACGTCTTTGTCGCAGATTCAAGTCTCGCTGAGTCATCAAATATTTGAGACTTTTGTGATCCGAAAATACATGGCACTTTTCGCCAAACAAATAATGTCGCCATATTTTCAAAGCAAATACGATGGCGGCTAGCTCGAGATCATGGGTTGGATAATTTCTCTCGTGTTGCTTCAATTGTCTCGACGCATAGGCCACAACTCGACCTTCTTGCATCAATACGCAACCCAACTCGAGTAGGGATGCGTCACTATAAATGACAAACTCTTTGCCTGATTCGGGTAGCACTAAAATTGGAGCTTCAGTCAAATGAGTTTTCAGTTGATCGAAGCCTTTCTGACATTTCTCCATCCATTCGAACTTAGCATCCTTTTGAAGTAGCTTCGTCATTGGTGTGGCTATCATCGAGAAACCTTTGACAAATTGTCGGTAATAACCGGCGAGTCCCAAAAAGCTCCGAACCTCAGTAATATTTCTCGGAGGTTTCCAGTTAAGTATGGCTGAGATTTTGTTCGGGTCAACTCGAATACCCGATGCGGATACCACATGACCCAAGAAGCTAACCTCTCTTAACCAGAACTCACACTTACTGAACTTAGCATATAACTTCTTATCCCGCAAAACTTGCAACACTAATCTCAAGTGTTCAGCATGTTCGATCTCATCTCTTGAATAGACCAAGATGTCATCAATGAACACAACTACGAACCGATCCAAATATGGTCTGAAGATCCGATTCATCAAATCCATAAATACTGCAGGGGCATTAGTGAGCCCAAACGGCATCACTAAGAACTCGTAGTGACCGTACCTCGTTCTGAAAGCAGTTTTGGGTACGTCCGAATCTCGAATCCGCAACTGATAATAACCCGATCTCAAATCTATCTTTGAAAACACTGATGCTCCCTTTAATTGATCAAACAAATCATCAATACGCGGTAACGGATACTTATTCTTTATCATCACTTTATTTAGTTGACGATAGTCAATGCACAACCTCATGGTTCCGTCCTTCTTTTTCACGAACAATACTGGTGCACCCCAAGGTGAGAAACTTGGTCGATCGAAACCTCTATCCGTCAATTCTTGCAACTGAGCTTTCAACTCTTTTAACTCGGTTAGTGCCATACGATACGGAGCTATCGAAATTGGCGCAGTTCCAGGTACAAGCTCAATACCAAACTCTATCTCCCGAACAGGTGGCAAACCCGGCAATTCTTCAGGAAAAACATCCGGGTATTCACAAACCACCCGCACAGATTCGGGTTTCTTTTCTAATTCTTTATCATCAAGTACATACGCAAGGTATGCTTCGCACCCTTTTCTTACATATTTCTGGGCCAACATTGCTGATATTACAGCTGGCAACCCCTTCAAATCCGTAGACTCAACTCGGATTACCTCGTTATTTGCGCACCTCAAATCAATAGTCTTGCTTTTGCAATTTACAACCGCATTATGCGCGGTCAGCCAATCCAAACCAAGAATAACATCAAATTCATCAAACGGCAAAAGCATCAAGTCCGCCGGAAAACAAGAACCTCGAATTACTAGGGGACATCTCTTACACACTTTTTCGACAAGCACGTAACGACCCAAGGGATTTGACACCCGAATTACGAACTTAGTAGACTCAACAGGTAGAGTCTTACTGGATGCTAAGGTTTCACATACATATGAATGAGTAGAGCCAGGGTCAATCAATGCAATCACATTAGTATCAAAGAGAGTGAAGGTACCAGTGATGACGTCAGGGGAGGATGCCTCCTCTCGTGCGCGGATGGCATATGCTCTAGCAGGAGTGCGGTTCTCTGCTCGAACAGCCGTATCAGAGGCCCCTCTCTGACTACCACCCCTACCTCCTAAAATTCTCGGTGGTCTACCTCTAGTTGTCACTCCACTAGGTCTTGCACCTTGAATCTTATTCTTCTCATCAAGCTCCGTGCAATCTCTAATGAAGTGGTCCTTCGAACCGCATCCGTAACAGGCCCTGTTAATAGACTTACCCCAACATTCACCTATGTGTCGTCTTCCACATTGGGGACATTCAGGTTTCTCTAGACGATTATTGCCCACACTAGCTACCGAAGTAGCTCGGGAGTCCGTCGATGGTCTTGCTCTGATGGAAATTCCCGCAGTCGTCCTCGACTTATTAGTGTCCTCCCTGAACTTCTTTACGGCTGAGAACGGAGCTTTACCCGTCAATCTTTTACGATAGTATCTAGCTTCAAATTCAGCCTTCTTCTTCTCCTTTCCAAGTTCTTCCGCCTTGCAGGCTCGTTCGACTAGTGTTACGAATTCTTTTATTTCCAAAATACCCATTAGTAGCTTTAAATCTTCATTCAATCCTTCTTCGAATCTTTTGCACATAGCAACCTCATCAGCTACACACTCCCGGGCATACCTACTGAGTCTTACGAATTCATGTTCGTATTCAGATACTGTCATACGGCCTTGCTTGAGTTCCAAGAATTCCTTACGCTTTTGATCAATGAACCGTTGACTAATATATTTCTTTCGAAATTCCGTCTGAAAGAAGTCCCAAGTTACTCGTTCGTTTGGGACTATGGAAATCAGGGTCCTCCACCAATAGTAGGCTGAGTCCCGCAACAAGGATATAGCACACTTTAGACATTCATCGGGTGTGCATGACAGTTCATCAAACACCCGAATGGTGTTATCTAGCCAGAACTCGGCCCTTTCAGCATCATCAGTAACTATGGCCCTGAACTCCTTAGCCCCGCGCTTCCTAATCAAGTCTACAGGTGGCTTACTCAGCCTCACAGGATCAGTAACTGATGGCATTACTGGCTCCGGGGGTGGATTATTCAAATTCGGGAATTGTTGGACAGCCGGATTGGTTCGGGCATACTGCGCGACCCATTCATTCATCATGGTAAAGAAGGCTTGTTTAGCCCCCTCACCTTGATTATTCGCAGATGACTGAGGTTCAACAGGCGGCGTCCCTTGTGCAGGAGCAGCCGCTACGCTCTCAACGTCATCCGCTAAGGTTCCTTCTACACCGGGGTCCATTTACTAATCAAAACAAAAACATTTTAACCGTCAGAAGTCATCACACATTTAAACATTAACATTAAGGCATGTATAGCTAGACTCATACGCGCTATGGTAGTCCTAGAACCGACTAAACCATAGCTCTGATACCAATCAAATGTAACACCCCGAACCCGAGACCGTCGCCGGAGTCGAACACGAGGTGTTAACAGACTTCAAACCACTTATTAAAATTTTTCCAGACAAGCTGTCAATCTGCGTACTAGTCGCTTTAAAAATCATATCTTGAGCTCTGGAACTCGAAATCCAGTTCCGTGAATTTTCCCTGAAACTAGACTCATATTCCCATCTACATATTGTTTTCTAGAATTTTTGGTCGGGCCAATTAGTACAGTTTATTAGTAAAAGTCTCCCATGTTACTGGGGTCGACTACACTGACCTTTGCGCATTACGACCTGGATATCTTCCTGTACAGAACTTCCATGCTGATGCCGTTTGTTTCTATAGAAACTAGACTCAGAGAGGAATCTATACATATATGGTATGACTCCTAATTATCTCTGGTTAATTTATAATGAATTTCCAAAGTCGGAGCAGGGAATCCAGAAACCGTTCTGGCCCTGTCCCACGAGAACCTGATTATCTCTTAACATACTGTCCATATGATCTTTTCGTTACTTCTATATGAAAATAGACTCATCGAACTTCGATTAAATAATTTATTCATCAATTAATTCCACTCCTACTATTTTTTTGTGATTTTTCAATCTCATGACACTGCTGCTGCCAGCATCTGTTACGAAAGCAACTATGCCCACTTCGTGATTACTCCTTGATCTAACTAATAATTCATCATGCATATCACAAATTATGATCATGACTAACCATGCCAAAGGCTAATCATTGTCAAACTTCCCCCTACTACACTATTGCCATATCATGAATTTTAACACCAAAATAATCAACCATGACGTATGGCATAAAAAGGTCGAATTATCAAGATTTGCGACCTAACGTTATGAATCCAAACCCAACCGAACATTTATGCCATTTTCGCATGGCTAAAAGATTACATACCAAAGTTCAAACACAACATAATAGCCTATACATGCTGAAATGTTCTCTTAGACCAACTAAGAAGAAAATACCAAAGTTTGCTAGCCGGTGTGATGACTTCGACGACGGCACGATCACGCAAAAAGAGACGAGTCCAAGAAACCTAGAATAGGTGACAAGGAAACACCGAGTGAGTTTATAACTCAGTAAGTCATAAGCAATACACTACCATCCATTAATAACATTATCACAAGAGGAAACAAAATGGAACGAGGCTAGTTACTCCATCCATACCGAACCATACCATAGTTCCTCCGACCTATCGGTTCAATCTCATACCAAATCATGCATTCACATTTCATATACTCATCAATAGAATATTCGAGGCATTTTCATAAATCATTTCATTTTCGTTACAATCATAAAACTAAACGGCCTTTCACCCATTCCACGATAAATCTTATGTACGTGACTTCAAGTATATTTGTCACATAGGTTCAAATTACCAAGCTCAACTCCAACTATAAACATAGCACCTATTAGCCATGAACTCAAGATACTTACCCGATCCGCTGTCCGTGATCGACTCAATAGCGTCGCACACTTAGTGTCCATAATGATTCAAGAATATATATTAAGTCCGCACACTCAGTGCTATATAATCAACTCGCACACTTAGTGCTACATAATCAAACTCGCACACTTAGTGCTACATAGTCAACTCGCACACTTAGTGCTACATAGTCAAACTCGCACACTTAGTGCTACATAGTCAATTCGCACACTTAGTGCTGCACAATTTAAACCCGCACACGTAGCGCCAATCTCATGGTCATAAATGTTTATACCCGCACATTTAGTGCCGAGATCAACAACTCAATACATCTCACCTCTTTTCTTTTCATTCAACACTTTCATCATCACATACGTACATGCATATATATATTTATTCATTCCATTCAGCATCATTACATAAACGTTATGACCATTTGAATTAATACCAACTATATGCTTAATGACTTACTTTATGTTGGGTAAGACGGTTCCAACTCGGCTACTCGATGATCTTTTCTTTGCCTTTGCTTGATTCTCTCCCTTTGATGTCTTGATCTATAATAAACACATTTAGTGGTTTAATTTTCTTGCTGGATACTTATGTATAATTTAACGGTTTTCACTCCATTTCACAATTATCCTTGTTCAAAATATCAAAACCTTAACCATATTCGATTAATGCTTCAAGGCCGAATGCATTATCGCTATTATGGTAACCTAGTCTTGAGTATTTTTGATTCTAATATATAACATCATGAATCAACTCAACCTTATAAGCCAATATTACTCCTTCAATCGGTTATCAAGAGTTAACAAAAATAGTATCACAAACATATACACCTATATGGCCGAATATACCAAATTAAATTTGACCTTACGTATGTGATTACCTATAGTTAATATACATCAAATTTCATACATTTAACCCTTAATTTCCACCACATAACAAGCATAAATCGGGTTTATGGATATACCATGGCCGATTCAATCTAATCACTTCCAAAATCATCAACCATTTTCAATGCATATAACATATATAAACATGAATAAGTTTCATATAATCTCTTAACACATTAACTTCTTCCATCTATAACCTTTTGTTTCTTTATCCATCAAAACTTAAAGGAAATAATCAAATTCCTTCTTTAATAGCCATAGCCGAATGGTCCATCCATCCATCAAAGTTTTAAAAAAAAATTAGCATGGTCTAAGTAAGAACCATGATAATTAACCTAAAACAAGCTAAAATTTCACAATTTTAACACAATATACTAACCTTATTAAACATTCAAATGGCCGAAAGTTCTTTGCCCCTATTCCTTCCTTCAATTCGGACAAGAAGACAAGAATGAAGCCCCTTTTTTTTTCATCACATTTTCATTCTTTTCTTTTATTTATTAAATCCCATAACCCAATATCAATTTCAACAAATATTTTGCCCATCATCAACCCACCTTGGCTGGCCACTATAAGGAAAATTGGGCAATTTGACATGCAAGTCCACCTTTGTGTTGACATGCACTAATAAGCCCCTTTAAAATTAGTCTATCATTTTTCACCATGTCTCATGTTGATCCCTATTTAATAATTCCTCATGCAATTGGCAAAATTAAGGCATGAAACTTCCACATGTGCATGCACACACATAATAAACATAGAATATAACAATTAATTATCTTCATAACTCGGTTTTGTGGTTCCGAAACCACTTCCCGACTAGGGTAAATTTTGGGCTGTCACAGGTAAGTCCCAAAAAGCTCCGAACCTCAGTAATATTTCTCGGAGGCTTCCAGTTA
>NC_053434.1:49723065-49765547 GCF_007990345.1 Gossypium hirsutum
TTTATTACGTAAGTGATTAAGTGAGTTGAGTTGTGTTAATAAAGCTAATATTTCGCGATTTTCATCAAAGTACTCACATGATTTTTCAAAAATTCTAAGTGTTCAATGATTTAATTTGTTCGGTTTTTTTCTTCTCTAATTTAAAATTGAGTTTTGTTTAGAACTAAGCAACAGTGTTTTCATGTGTGATATAACCTTCAAAATCTGACAATAACGTCTAGGCCGAGTTTGGGGGTGTTACATTTGTGGCATTAATGCTATGTTTCAAAACTCGAGTTGTTTCTTTTGGGTCCAAAATATTTTAGAAAAATAAATTTTGCTTTAATTAAGAATTTCATTAAAATTGACTTTTTGATTTTTAGAAAGTGAAACTGAGACTCCAGCGTCGATCCAAGTAAGAAATCTGAACTTTAGTTCTACATTAGAGATTCTTCATGTGATACTTTAGTACAACTATTTGTCTTTAGAGACTGTAGTGCAAAAACAATTATCTAAACTCTAATATGAACTTTCTATAAAATTTAGATTTAGGGTTAGGGTCTTAAAAAACTAAACTAATACATAAAATTTGAAATTGTAGATAAGGTAATGAGTATACGTGGATCCAAGGACATGGTACTTGTGGGCGCATTGGGCGCCGTCAGGGGGCTCGAGTTAAGTCATATTCGATGGGCAATATGCCCCAATTAGATACAAGTGAAACTATTGTCACGTGTGAATATGGTATGGGAAATGTGCAAGTATACACGTCAAATCAAGTAATATAATGATAAGTAGATTGTCTCCATAGGGATTAGATAGGTTTAACTTGGTTAAGTTGTTGTTATAAAGTATGTGAATTATGTTAAGGCAAAACAATGACAGAAATGCAAAGGTAATCAAAATAATGATGGTGTGCGCAATATGTAAACTAAAAAATATTTAAAAATATGTTATGGCAAAGATACCAAGACAAAAGTGAGAGGGTCTATGTTGTTGAATGGGAAAGCTAGGATTACTAGGAATCTACCTTTATAAACCAATAATGCCTTGGCAAATTCTTTATCAACTTATTGCTCAAAATGGATTTGAAATGGTCTACTTCCGATACACCTTATATCTAGGAGATATTATGGACATTTATCGAACACCCACTTGTATCAAAATTGTGGTCCAACTAACCTAATTTCAAATTAGATTATGTTATAAGCATATTGTGCATTCATCATGTCAGAGATTGCATGCAATGAAAGAACAATTGAATGAAATATAAAATAGATCAGATCTAAGCTTCAACATTAATGGAAAATTCAAGTATATCCAATAATCCCAACCCAATGAGATTTAACTCATGTGTTGGTTAATCAAATCAGAACTCAAAATATCATTCAACATCTTCAACAATTAATTTCACAAAGAATCAATTTAAGAAAATAAAGAAAGAACTTCAGGAAGCTTTCACTGATCCAGCCCTCAACTCCGGTGGAGCAATGTCTTGCAAGACCAGGTTGACTGCCTTCTTCTTCTCCCTTGTGTTCAGTTCTGCTACTCTGCCACTACTGCTACCTTATATTTCTGCATCCAGATCCTCCTTTTGAGAAAAGCTTCTCCTCCCTTTTTATATGGTAGATCCCCCTCTCAGCACACAATTTTTCCTCTCTTTTTCAGGTAGATTTTTCTAGTACAAGTATAGCTTGCTGAGAGTGGCACGAATTGAGTGTTGACTTAGTGTCTTCATGGAATTTCCATGGCATTAAAGTTGGCAATCCATCCAACATTTTTCCATGACAAAACTTCACTCCTTCGTTTCTTTTCCTCACTCTACACTTTCCATTCAAACACAAACGAATCTTTCCCACCCACAAGTAAAAGTAAAATAATAACATTTAAGCATAATCTGAGACTCATGATGCAATGTTCTCAAAATACTAATATAATATCCTAAAATGTAAATACATCTACTTAAATACAAATAATTAACCAAGTCTAGAGGCCTGAAATATAACTCAATTTGAGTGTTCTGGCCCAATTGGCCTCATTGTCTGTGCCTCGACAAAGTATCCATAGAAGTTATCATTGGTCTTTAACCGGAGTGTCGAGCTTTTGCTAGGCATTCATTAAACTAGTTATGACATATTGTAGAGCTAAGGCAGCTTGGCCTCAGAACATGTCTTCTAGCTTATCTAGAATCGCTTTGGCAATCTTATAACTCTCTAGTTGCTTATATAAGGTGTTGGTCCTGCTTGCCAACACATAGCAACAACCTATGTCATCATACTTCTTCCAATCTTTTCTAGCCTCAGCTTGAGTGGTCAGAAGGCACTTATTTTCAAGATATGCATGACAAGTACATGTGGCATTCTTCCCTAATCTATAAGGCATACTTATCTCATATATGCTTGAACATACATTCGCAGTCATATAAATATCATCATGCTCATCTCATAAATATAAAAGCATAAAAATTTAAATGACTCTGACTAGTCCAAGTTTACATGATTCCATCTTAGAAAAATAAAATTGCAAAATTACAAAAATTCACCCAAGGCATACTTTGGGTCTTCAATTTTGCTAGCATGGACTTTTATTGTGGTACTGATTCACATTTCTGTCGTTGTTTCTTTCCACAGCTATTTTTGTGTCGTTGCTGCCACCAGACCGCCGACAGCCATTATCAGTCACTGTTAATCACTTTCCAATTTGGCTGGGTCAGGTTTGCATCATCTCAATCGATCTAGATGCATCTCAGTTCTCTTGGTTTCATCAGAAAAAAATATTACAAAATTCTTATGTCCATTTTCAGGTTACATATTTTATTTTAAAAATAAATAAAAGTAATCTTGCATGGAGATGGTAGTCCACGATCCAAAATATTCATGCCCAAAATAATAAATTTTATTTATTTTTTAGGAATCACAATTTGGTAAAATTATTTTATCATCCATAATAATAAAAAAATTACAAACATTCATTTGATCACATTCCCCTAAACATACCACTAAACATACATATAATTACAAGAATATCACATCTTATCAAAGATAATCATACATGATGAAGAGAGAGAATTTTGGTCTTAGTTTACACTTAAACATAGCACAACCTAGCATTCTGATACCAATTGTTGGAAAAATATTAAATTTGAAAATGATTTTCTTACACTCGAAAAATTAAAACTTTGAAAATTGACCCAGTTTATGATATTTATAGAAATAAACCCTAAATCGAATTCGTACATGTGTTTTCAGATAGAAGGATCCTTGTCATCCCGGCTTTCAACCAAACGTTCTTTTCCATTTGTAACAGCCCAATTTCAATGAAATCAGAATAATGGTTTTGGGACCACAAATCCGAGTCAAAAAGAAAATTGATTTTAATATTATTGCATGGTCCGTATTTTGATAGAAATATTATATGAAAATTCTGATAAGAAATTTTATCGATTATGTGTTTAATTATAAAATGACCTAATTGCATAAAATGCAAAAGTTGAATTCTAGTAGTAGAAGGATCAAATAGCTATGGAATTCAAAATAAGAAGCCCTTATATGGTAATTAGACCATTAAATAAAAGTTAGTAGATATTTTAATAAGTCATTCATGGAAAAATATAAAAAGGACAATGACTAAATTGGAAATGAAAATAATTAAAAGATGATAAATCAAATAAATGTTTAATATTATCATTTTATATCATCTTCATCCCCAAATACATGGAAACCCTAAGAAAGAGAAAGCAAACTTTCTTGGCTTGATTAGGTATGTTTTCTTGTCTCGTTTTTAGTAATTTTTATATTTTTGAGATCAAAATAGCTTAATCTATTTAATTTGGGTATTAAATTGAAAAGATATTGATGCGTGATATTCGTAACAGGTTTTAAAAATTTATAAATGAAACATTCTTAAGACTAACTTAATATCACAATTAAGGCAAGTGTACCTATCGAATAGTAGTATAGTTCAGCAAGACCGGGTCGTCGAACCCAAAGGAACTACAAGTACTAGTATTTACTTCTTTTTTATTATCTAGCCTAAAATTTAAGAGGTTTGGTTATCTAAACTAATTACTAACTAATAATGCACAGAAAAAAAACTCGGGAAAATACTTTGGGAAAATTTGATTGATTAAGACAATACCTAAGGAAAAATCCACCTAGACTTCACTTGTTATTTGACTCTGAATCAGACGATTTATTCATTTGACTTGATTCGTAGAAATCTGTAACACCTCGAACCCGAAACCGACACCGGAGTCGAACACGAGGTGTTAACTGACTTTAACCCCTTATAAAATTTATTTTCCAGACACTGCCCAATCTGTGTACTAGTCGTTTTAAAATCATATCTTGAGTTTCGTAACTCGAAAATCAGTTTCGTAATTTTTCCCAGAAACTAGACTCATGTGCCCATCTATGTATTTTTTTCTAGAATTTTTGGTCGGGCCAATTAGTACAGTTTATTAGTCAAAATCTCCCAAGTTGTAGGGGTCGACTACACTGACCTTTGCCCATTACGACTTGGATATCTCCCTGCACGGGGCTTCAATACTGATTCCGTTTGTTTCTATGAAAACTAGACTCAGAGAGGAATCTGTACATATATGGTACGACCCCTAATTATCTCTGGTTAATTTATAATGAATTTCCAAAGACGGAGCAGGGAATCCAGAAACCGTTCTGGCCCTGTCCCACAAAAATCTGATTATCTCTTAATATTCTGCCCATATGATCTTTTCGTTACTTCCTCATGAAAACAGACTCATCGAGCTTCGATTACATAATTTATTCATCAATTAATTCCACTCCTACTATTTTTAGTGATTTTTCAATCTCATGACACTGCTGCTGCCAGCATCTGTTACGAAAGTAACTAGGTCCATTTCATGCCTACCCTTGATCCAACTCAATCGAACATTCGTGCCATTTTCGCATGGCTTAAAGTTTACATGCCAAAGTTCAAACACAACGTAATAGCTTATACATGCCAAAATGTTCTTCTAAGCCAACTAAGGAGAAAGTACCAAAACTTGCTATCCGGTGTGATGACTTCGATGACGGCCTGACCCCGCAAAAATAGATGAGTCCAAGCAACCTATAATGGGTGACAAGGAAACACCGAGTGAGTTTATAACTCAGTAAGTCATAAGCAATGCACTACTATCCGTCAATAACATTATCACAAGAGGAAACAAAATGGAACGAGACAATTTACTCCATCCATACCGAACCATACCATAGTTCCTCCAACCTATCGATTCAATTTCATATCAATTCATGCATTCACATTCCATATACTCATCAATAGGACATTGAAGCATTTTCATAAATCAATTTATTTTCGTTACAATCAAACGACTAAACGGCCTTTCACCCATTCTACGATAAATTTTATGTACGTGACTTCAAGTATATTTGTCACATAGGTTCAAACTTACCGAGCTCAACACCAAGTATAAGCATAGCACCTATTAGCCATGTACTCAAGACACTTACCCGATCCGCTGTCCGCGATCGACTCAATAGTGTCGCACACGTAGTGTCCATAATGATTCACGAATGTATATTGAGTCCGCACACTCAGTGCTATATAATCAACTCGCACACTTAGTGCTACGTAATCAAATCGCACACTTAGTGCTACATAGTCAAACTCGCACACTTAGTGCCGCATGGTCAATTCGCACACTTAGTGCATCATATTCATTTCGCACACTTAGTGCAACATAGTCAAATCGCACACTTAGTGCTGTACAATTTAATCCCGCGCACTTAGCGCCAATCTCATGGTCATAAATGGTTATATCCGCACGTTTAGTGCCGAGATCAACAACTCAGTACATCTTACCTCTTTTCTTTTCATTCAACAATTTCATCATCACATACGTACATGCATATATATATATGTATATTTATTCATTCCATTCAGCATCAATACATAAACATTATGACCATTTGAAATAATACCAACTACATGCTTAATGACTTACCTCGTGTTGGGTAAGATGGTTCCAACTCGGCTACTCGATGATCTTTTCTTTGCCTTTGCTCAATTCTCCTCCTTTAACTCCTTGAGCTTGATCAATAAATCAACTAGTTTAACCATCTTGCTAAACATTCATAATTCAATTACACATGCATATGTATGTTTGTATATTCGGCAACCATCCACACTAATTACCCATTTAGTCGATTACACACATAATTAAAGGTAACATCACGAATGGCATACTTATGTATATATATATGTATATATATACTTTGGAATGGGCATCACAATTAGATTTAACACCACCTTCATACTCAATTAGATGGCCGAATGCATGTGTATATGCACAATGTCAACTATAACATCATGTAAATCCACATATACTACATTTCTTATGTTCCACATCTTAATGCCCATTATACATAATCAAATTTAACATCATCTATATATTTACTCATATGGCCGAATATACATACCCCCATATAATATCATTTTCATTCCATTTAACACTTAATTCATCATAAATTTCCCCTTTGCTCTCTTTTTTTTTCTTCATGGCCGAATGCTCCTTCTACTCCTTTTACCTTCACAAAGCATGAATTTCATCATCCAACTTACAAGCTTACAATCTCATGAAGTTTAACCTCATGGTGCCTATCAAACTCTCACTCATTAGCTTCTATCATAAACCTCCAACATCACCCAATAAACATATACTTTGGGGGTCTATGGTAGAACCAAGAAAGGAACTCATAGATATCAAGATGTGAGCAACTACCATTATTCATCTAAGTTTAGCATGAAACACAATCATCACCCTTATTAATCTTTTATAGCCGAAAACCATACTCACCCCCAAAATCGAAATTTCAACATGGTTTACAAAAATCACTTGATAACTCACTCAATATCAACTAAAATTTCAAAAGCTAGTACAAACTTCCTTACCTTAATAGTGACCTAAGATGACAGATTGCTTCACTCCCTTCTTCTTCCTTTCAATTCGGCCAAGAAGAACCAAAGAACACAACTTGTTTTTCTTTCTTCCTTAGAACATTCGGCCAAGGGGAAATGAAGAAAGATGGACACCTTTTTTTTCTTTGTTTTCTTTCTTACTCTCACGGCAATGGGGAGGGGAAGAAACAATTACACACATCCTTTCTTTTTTCCATTTCTTTATTCCCCATACTTCTTATTATATTTTATCCTACATACCTCACTAGGCCAACATGTTCCCAACATGTTTCCACCCATAGCATGGCCGGCCACTACTTATTAGGGGGGGAATTTGACATGCAAGTCCCCCCTTTTTTCCACATGCACTAATAGGTCCTTACGCATTGACCTATCACATTTTAAAATTTTCTCACATAAGTCCTATTGACTTAATTCACAAGCAATCGACTAAATCGAAGCTTGAAATTTTCACACATTCATAATTACATATTCTAGACAATAAATATCACATTCAAACATTTCGGTGACTCGGTTTAACGGTCCCGAAACCACTTCCTGACTAGGGTCAATTTTGGGCTGTCACAACTCTCCCCCACTTAAGAAATTTTCGTCCCCGAAAATCTTACCGGTAAATAGGTTTGGATATCGTTCTTTCATCGAGCTCTCGGGTTCCCAGGTTGCTTCCTCGATCCCGTGTTTGAGCCATAACACCTTTACTAACGGAACCCTTTTGTTCTGCAACCCCTTCACTTCACGAGCTAGGATACGCATCGGCTCTTCTTCATAACTCATATCAGCCTGAATTTCAACCTCCGACGGACTAATTATGTGCGAAGGATCAGATCTATAGCGCCGAAGCATCGAAACATGAAAGACGTCGTGAATCTTTTCAAGTTCAGGGGGCAAAATCAATCTATATGCAACCGGCCCCACTCGTTCAGAAATTTCGTACGGCCCAATGAATCTCGGGCTCAACTTGCCTTTACGGCCAAATCTGAGTACCTTCTTCCAAGGTGACACTTTAAGAAACACTTTATCTCCCACCTGATATTCAATGTCCTTTTGTTTTAAATCCGCATACGATTTTTGACGATCTGTGGCTACCTTCAGACTTTCGCGGATTACCTTTACTTTTTGTTCGGCATCTTTAATCAAATCAACTCCGAAAATTTTACTTTCACCAAGCTCGGTCCAAAAACAATGGCGTACGGCATTTACGACCATACAAAGCCTCATAAGGTGCCATCTTAATACTTGATTGAAAACTATTGTTGTAAGCGAATTCAATCAAAGGTAGATACCGTTCCCATGAACTACTGAACTCGAGGATGCAACATCTCAACATATCCTCAAGTATCTGAATTATCCGCTCGGATTAACCATCGGTTTGGGGGTGAAAAGCGGTGCTAAAATGCAGCTTGGTACCCAAAGCTTCTTGCAATTTCTTCCAAAATCGTGAGGTGAATCTCGGATCTCTATCCGACACGATAGAAATAGGTACTCCATGTAATCTCACAATCTGAGAGACATACAATTCGGCTAGTTTATCCAATGAAAGATCCGTACGCACGGGGATAAAGTGAGCCGACTTAGTCAGCCTATCAACAACAACCCAAATTGCATCCTTCTTACTTGCGGACAATGGCAGTCCGGACACAAAGTCCGTTGTGACTCGGTCCCATTTCCACTTGGGTATCATGATCGGCTGAAGTAACCCTGAAGGCACTTGATGTTCCGCTTTCACTTGTTGACATATTAAACATCTCGAAACAAAGTCGGAGATGTCTCGTTTCATACCATGCCACCAAAACCGACATTTCAAGTCGTTGTACATTTTCGTGCTCCCCGGGTGAATTGACATTCGGCTACAATGGGCTTCGTTCAGAATCATCGAAATGAGTTCCGAATTCCTTGGAACACACAACGACTTCTAAACCTCAAACAACCATCATCATCAATCTGAAACTCCGATTCCTTGTTCGGAACACACTCAGCTCATTTTGCAACCAATTCATCATCGACTTTTTGAGCTTCACGAATTTGATGAGTCAATAATTGTTTGGCTTTTAATTCAGCTACTAACACATTGTCAGGTAGAACAGACAAGTGTACATTCATCGCTCGCAAAGCAAACAGTGATTTCTGGCTTAAGGCGTCCGCAACCACATTAGCCTTTCCCGGGTGGTAATCAATGACAAGCTCGTAATCTTTCAACAACTCAAGCCAACGTCTTTGTCGCAGATTCAAGTCTCGTTGAGTCATCAAATATTTGAGACTTTTGTGATCCGAAAACACATGGCACTTCTCACCAAACAAATAATGTCGCCATATTTTCAATGCAAACACAATGGCGGCTAGTTCGAGATCATGGGTCGGATAATTTCTCTCGTGTGGCTTCAATTGTCTCGACGCATAGGCCACAACTCGACCTTCTTGCATCAATACGCAACCCAACCCAAGTAGGGATGCGTCACTATAAATGACAAACTCTTTACCCGATTCGGGTTGCACCAAAATTGGAGCTTCAGTCAAATGAGTTTTCAGTTGATCGAAGCTTTTCTGACATTTCTCCGTCCATTCGAACTTAACATCCTTTTGAAGTAACTTCGTCATTGGTGTGGCTATCATCGAGAAACCTTTGGCAAATCGTCGGTAATAACCGGCGAGTCCTAGAAAGCTCTGGACTTCGGTAACATTTCTCGGAGGCTTCCAGTTAAGTATGGCTGAAATTTTGCTCGGGTCAACTCGAATACCCGATGCGGATACCACATGACCCAAGAAGCTAACCTCTCTTAACCAGAACTCACACTTACTGAACTTAGCATATAACTGCTTATCCCGCAAAATTTGTAACACTAGCCTCAGATGCTCAGCATGTTCAGTCTCATCTCTTGAATAGACCAAGATGTCATCAATGAACACAACTAAGAACCGATCCAAATATGGTCTGAAGATCCGATTCATCAAATCCATAAACACCGCAGGGGCATTAGTGAGCCCAAACGGCATCACTAAGAACTCGTAGTGACCGTACCTCGTTCTGAAAGCAGTTTTGGGTACATCCGAATCTCGAATCCGCAACTGATAATAACCCGATCTCAAATCTATCTTTGAAAACACCGATGCTCCCTTTAATTGATCGAACAGATCATCAATACGTGGTAACGGATACTTATTCTTTATCGTCACTTTATTCAGTTGATGATAGTCAATGCACAACCTCATGGTTCCGTCCTTCTTTTTCACGAACAATACTGGTGCACCCCAAGGTGAGAAACTCGGTCGAGCGAAACCTCTATCCGTCAATTCTTGCAACTGAGCTTTCAACTCTTTTAACTCGGTTAGTGCCATACGATACGGAGCGATCGAAATTGGCGTAGTTCCAGGTACAAGCTCAATACCAAACTCTACCTCCCGAACAAGTGGCAAACCCGGTAACTCTTCAGGAAAAACATCCGGGTATTCACAAACCACCGGCACCGATTCGGGTTTCTTTTCTAACTCCTTGTCATCAAGTACATACGCGAGGTATGCTTCGCACCCTTTCCTTACATATTTCTGGGCCAACATTGCTGATATTACAGCTGGCAACCCCCTTAAGTCCGCAGACTCAACTCAGATTATTTCGTTATTTGCGCACCTCAAATCGATAGTCTTGCTTTTGCAATTCACAACCGCATCATGCGCGGTTAACCAATCCAAACCAAGAATAACATCAAACTCGTCGAACGGCAAAAGCATCAAATCGGTCGGAAAACAGGATTCTCGGATTATTAGAGGGCATCTCTTACACACTTTATCAACAAGTACGCATTGACCCAAAGGGTTTGATACTCGAATTACGAGCTCAGTAGACTCAACAGGTAGAGTCTTACTGGTTGCTAAGGTTTCGCATACATATGAATGAGTAGAACCAGGGTCAATCAATGCAATCACATTAGTATCAAAGAGAGTGAAGGTACCAGTGATGACGTCGGGGGAGGATGCCTCCTCTCGTGCGCGAATGGCATATGCTCTAGCAGGAGTACGGTTCTCGGCTCGATCGGCCGTATCAGAGGCCCCCCTCTGACTACCACCCCTGCCTCCTAAAATTCTCGGTGGTCTACCTCTAGATGTCACTCCACTAGGTCTTGCACCTTGAATCTTATTCTTCTCATCCAGCTCCGTGCAATCTCTAATGAAGTGGTCCTTCGAACCGCATCCGTAACAGGCCCTGCTAGTAGCCTTGCCCCAACATTCACCTAGGTGTCGTCTTCCACATTGGGGACATTCAGGTTTCTCATGACGATTATTGCCCACACTAGCTACCGAAGTAGCTCGGGAGCCCATCGATGGTCTTGCCCTGATGGAAATTCCCGCAGTCGCCCTCGACTTATTAATGTCCTCCCTGAACTTCTTTACAGCTGAGAACGGAGCTTTACCCGTCGATCTTTTACGATAATCTCTAGCTTCAAATTCAGCCTTCCTCTTCTCCTTTCCAAGTTCTTCCGCCTTGCAAGCTCGTTCGACTAGTGTTACGAATTCTTTTATTTCCAAAATACCCATTAGTAGCTTTAAATCTTCATTCAATCCTTCCTCGAATCTTTTGCACATAGCAACCTCATCAGCTACACACTCCCGGGCATACCTACTGAGTCTTACGAATTCATGTTCGTATTCAGATACAGTCATACGGCCTTGCTTGAGTTCCAAGAACTCCTTACGCTTCTGATCAATGAACCGTTGGCTAATAAATTTCTTCCAGAATTCCGTTTGAAAGAAGTCCCAAGTTACTCGCTCGTTCGGGACTATGGAAATCAAGGTCCTCCACCAATAGTAGGCTGAGTCTCGCAACAAAGATACAGCACATTTTAGACATTCGTCGGGTGTGCATGACAATTCATCGAACACCCGAATGGTGTTATCAAGCTAGAACTTGGCCCTTTTCGGCATCATCAGTTACTATGGCCTTGAACTCCTCGGCCCCACGCTTCCTAATCAAGTCTACAGGTGACTTAATCAGCCTCACAGGATCAGCGACTGATGGCATTACAGGCTCTTGGGGTGGATTATTCAAATTTGGGAATTGTTGGACAGCCGGGTTGGTTCGGGCATATTGCGCGACCCACTCATTCATCATGGTAAAGAAGGCTTGTTTAGCCCCCTCACCTTGATTATTCGCAGATGACTGAGGTTCAACAGGCGGCGTCCCTTGTGCAGGAGCAGCCGCTACGCTCTCAACGTCATCTGCTAGGGTTCTCTCTACACCGGGATCCATTTACTAATCAAACAAAAACATTTCAACCGTCGAAGTCATCACACATTTAAACATTAACATTAAGGCATGTATAGCTAGACTCATACGCGCTATGGTAGTCCTAGAACCGACTAAACCATAGCTCTGATACCAATCAAATGTAACACCCCGAACCCGAAACTGACACCGGAGTCGAACACGAGGTGTTAACTGACTTTAACCCCTTATAAAATTTATTTTCCAGACACTGCCCAATCTGTGTACTAGTCGTTTTAAAAATCATATCTTGAGTTTCGTAACTCGAAAATCAGTTTCGTAATTTTTCTCAGAAACTAGACTCATGTGCCTATCTATGTATTTTTTTCTAGAATTTTTGGTCGGGCCAATTAGTACAGTTTATTAGTCAAAGTCTCCCAAGTTGCAGGGGTCGACTACACTGCCTTTTCCCATTACAACTTGGATATCTCCCTGCAAGGGGCTTCAATACAGATGCCGTTTGTTTCTATGAAAACTAGACTCAGAGAGGAATCTGTACATATATGGTACGACCCCTAATTATCTCTGGTTAATTTATAATGAATTTCCAAATTCGGAGCAGAAAATCCAGAAACCGTTCTGGCCCTGTCCCACAAAAATCTGATTATCTCTTAATATTCTGCCAATATGATCTTTTCGTTACGTCCTCATGAAAACAGACTCATCGAGCTTCGATTACATAATTTATTCATCAATTAATTCCACTCCTACTATTTTTAGTGATTTTTCAATCTCATGACACTGCTGCTGCCAGCATCTGTTACGAAAGTAACTAGGTCCATTTCATGCCTACCCTTGATCCAACTCAATCGAACATTCGTGCCATTTTCGCATGGCTTAAAGTTTACATGCCAAAGTTCAAACACAACGTAATAGCTTATACATGCCAAAATGTTCTTCTAAGCCAACTAAGGAGAAAGTACCAAAACTTGCTATCTGGTGTGATGACTTCGATGACGGCCTGACCCCGCAAAAATAGATGAGTCCAAGCAACCTATAATGGGTGACAAGGAAACACCGAGTGAGTTTATAACTCAGTAAGTCATAAGCAATGCACTACCATCCATCAATAACATTATCACAAGAGGAAACAAAATGGAACGAGACAATTTACTCCATCCATACCGAACCATACCATAGTTCCTCCAACCTATCGATTCAATTTCATATCAATTCATGCATTCACATTCCATATACTCATCAATAGGACATTGAAGCATTTTCATAAATCAATTTATTTTCGTTACAATCAAACGACTAAACGGCCTTTCACCCATCCTGCGATAAATTTTATGTACATGACTTCAAGTATATTTGTCACATAGGTTCAAACTTACCGAGCTCAACACCAAGTATAAGCATAGCACCTATTAGCCATGTACTCAAGACACTTACCCGATCCGCTGTCCGCGATCGACTCAATAGTGTCGCACACGTAGTGTCCATAATGATTCACGAATGTATATTGAGTCCGCACACTCAGTGCTATATAATCAACTCGCACACTTAGTGCTACGTAATCAAATCGCACACTTAGTGCTACATAGTCAAACTCGCACACTTAGTGCCGCATGGTCAATTCGCACACTTAGTGCATCATATTCATTTCGCACACTTAGTGCAACATAGTCAAATCGCACACTTAGTGCTGTACAATTTAATCCCGCGCACTTAGCGCCAATCTCATGGTCATAAATGGTTATATCCGCACGTTTAGTGCCGAGATCAACAACTCAGTACATCTTACCTCTTTTCTTTTCATTCAACAATTTCATCATCACATACGTACATGCATATATATATATGTATATTTATTCATTCCATTCAGCATCAATACATAAACATTATGACCATTTGAAATAATACCAACTACATGCTTAATGACTTACCTCGTGTTGGGTAAGATGGTTCCAACTCGGCTACTCGATGATCTTTTCTTTGCCTTTGCTCAATTCTCCTCCTTTAACTCCTTGAGCTTGATCAATAAATCAACTAGTTTAACCATCTTGCTAAACATTCATAATTCAATTACACATGCATATGTATGTTTGTATATTCGGCAACCATCCACACTAATTACCCATTTAGTCGATTACACACATAATTAAAGGTAACATCACGAATGGCATACTTATGTATATATATATGTATATATATACTTCGGAATGGGCATCACAATTAGATTTAACACCACCTTCATACTCAATTAGATGGCCGAATGCATGTGTATATGCACAATGTCAACTATAACATCATGTAAATCCACATATACTACATTTCTTATGTTCCACATCTTAATGCCCATTATACATAATCAAATTTAACATCATCTATATATTTACTCATATGGCCGAATATACATACCCCCATATAATATCATTTTCATTCCATTTAACACTTAATTCATCATAAATTTCCCCCTTTGCTCTCTTTTTTTTCTTCATGGCCGAATGCTCCTTCTACTCCTTTTACCTTCACAAAGCATGAATTTCATCATCCAACTTACAAGCTTACAATCTCATGAAGTTTAACCTCATGGTGCCTATCAAACTCTCACTCATTAGCTTCTATCATAAACCTCCAACATCACCCAATAAACATATACTTTGGGGGTCTATGGTAGAACCAAGAAAGGAACTCATAGATATCAAGATGTGAGCAACTACCATTATTCATCTAAGTTTAGCATGAAACACAATCATCACCCTTATTAATCTTTTATAGCCGAAAACCATACTCACCCCCAAAATCGAAATTTCAACATGGTTTACAAAAATCACTTGATAACTCACTCAATATCAACTAAAATTTCAAAAGCTAGTACAAACTTCCTTACCTTAATAGTGACCTAAGATGACCAATTGCTTCACTCCCTTCTTCTTCCTTTCAATTCGGCCAAGAAGAACCAAAGAACACAACTTGTTTTTCTTTCTTCCTTAGAACATTCGGCCAAGGGGAAATGAAGAAAGATGGACACCTTTTTTTTCTTTGTTTTCTTTCTTACTCTCACGGCAATGGGGAGGGGAAGAAACAATTACACACATCCTTTCCTTTTTCCATTTCTTTATTCCCCATACTTCTTATTATATTTTATCCTACATACCTCACTAGGCCAACATGTTCCCAACATGTTTCCACCCATAGTATGGCCGGCCACTACTTATTAGGGGGGAATTTGACATGCAAGTCCCCCCTTTTTTCCACATGCACTAATAGGTCCTTACGCATTGACCTATCACATTTTAAAATTTTCTCACATAAGTCCTATTGACTTAATTCACAAGCAATCGACTAAATAGAAGCTTGAAATTTTCACACATTCATAATTACATATTCTAGACAATAAATATCACATTCAAACATTTCGGTGACTCGGTTTAACGGTCCCGAAACCACTTCCCGACTAGGGTCAATTTTGGGCTGTCACAAAATCCCTAAGTTATATTATCATCTCTCTCGAGACTAATAACGTCTAACCCTAGGTTGAATAATTGAAATCTCTTTCTAATTAACACCCCAGAATTGCATTAACTCGATCTATGGATTCCCTTATTAGGTTTCACCCTAATCCGCACCTTATCTCTAGGAGCGTAATCAACTCCACTTAATTATGACAATTTTACTCTTAGACAGGGTCTACTCCTCCTCTGAATAAGAGCGTTGCCTTGAATCAATATCCTGGAATATTAAAACAAGAATTAAGAACACATAATGAAGAACAAGTCAAAATTTATCATACAATTCAGATAATAATAACAAGATTTGTCTTAAGTTTCATTCCCCTTAGGTATTTAGGGGGTTTAGTTCATATTTATTAAAGAAAACATCTCAAAAGCATAAAGATAACAAAACATAAGAAAATCCAAAACTCCTGATGGAACTTGAAGGGAGATCTCCAGTCTTGATGATGAATCCAGCTCTTAAGATGGATCAACCGGCTTTCCTTGAGTAATTCCTTGCTTCCTACTCTCCTTTCCTTCCTAAGTGCCTCCTCAAGTGTTTAAATAGGCTTTGAAATGCCTAAGAGCACTCAAAATTGGCCTTTTTCGAATTGGACTAAACTTGGGCTCGGTAGGGACACGCCCGTGTGACACACCTGTGTGCGATTACTTAAGGCTGTGGCCAATGCTGTTGAATAGGCACGGGCGTGTAGTCTACTCGTGTAAGTCGTGCTTCGATCTGGCCAAAGGGACACGACCTTGGGACACCCCTGTGTGAGGAAGTCCAGGTCGTGTTGTTCTCCCATTTGGGTCTATTTTCTCTGTTTTCGGCATGTTTCTCGCTCTTTTTACTCTCCTATGCTCACCTAAGTATAAAACATGAAATTAAAGGATTAGGAGCACTGAATTCACTAAATAAATATAAGGAGAAATCATCCGTCAATACGCTAAGCATGGGATAAAAATATGTAGAAATTACGGTTTATCAAATACCCCTACACTTAAGCATTTGCTTGTCCTCAAGCAAAATCCTCAATTCACGATCAAAATACATTCTTCTCAATTTATAATCCCTATCAATAATATCTCAAAGTAATCCATAAGTATTTATACATTGAAAATTCAACTAAAAGCCACATCAAAGTTTCAAACATTCCAAGTTGAGTATTTTATCATGAAAGCATACGTGTCTCCCCTCATCTAAGCAATTACCTTCAACTCAAAATGTCACAGAGTTTCACATCCTCACTAAAGATACACTCAAATCACTCGATGTGTTTAAGGATAATACATGAAGTAGTCAATAATCAATAATGAAAAGTCATTACCTTAGGCTTGCATGAAAATCAAATCTCCACCACTATATATTGAGATGAACGTCAATTAAAAGGTCTTTAAAGGGTTGTAACGTGGCTTTGGTTAGGGGATGTGGTCACAGGCTGAATGAAAAGGTTAGAATCGAGATTGAATTGAAAAATCACTTAGCAAAAATAACTAGTCATCAATTGAATACAAGTGAGCTTCTTTCTCAGAATATGGAATTAACATTCAAGCTCAGAAACGACGAATTACAACTAATATGTATTGAAGTATATTCATTTTTTTTAGAACAAGTCAAATATTTAGAATAGCAAAATATAGCTAAGCAATTAGTTCAAATCAAATTTCGACAAAAAATAGGGATAGAATTAGGGGATTTCAACAATAATGGTTTATGGGTTAATATTGAAGGTGAATCAATTAATGGCTTGTTAGGCTCAAAGGGGTTCACTAAGGGTTAATTATGAAGGAAGGCTTTTATGGAGTGAGTGGGTTAAACCTAAGTGCCTTTATCATCTTAACATATCAAATCAAATAGTGTGGTCTTGACATGCATAATCAAGCAAGTTCTAGAATAACAAATCAAAACTGACGCACTCATAATGAAAGTGAGCATGAAAGGAATAAAATATGCTCTAAAGGCTCAAGATCTCACAAAAAATTATGGCTTTTTGATGATTAAACTTATGAATTTCAACTTAAGATAATACCTAAACTTAGGGTAACAACATAAAAGTTTTTAATTCTTCAAAAATCAACTTATCATGCTTGATTCCCTAATGCCTTAAAGTTTAAACAATCAATGCATAATTGTCTATGTTTTAATTCAAGACATATCCATAAAAATCATAAATTAATTAAAATTCATTCTAATAGTGGTATGAGTGATTCACGTGATAAGAAGACAGAATTCAGGGATTTTTAATGGTGATATAAAAGACCCCCACACTTAAGATGTACATTGCCCTCAATGTACAAAGGTAGATATATTGAAAAAAGATAGATTTATAATCATAAGATAGAGAGAGAACTGAAACTTCCTGAATGATGAATGAACTCCTTGAATTGGAGTGATGGAGAGTAATCGGCCAAAGCAATGATGAGAGTGGAGGAGGATACTCCGGTGGTGGTAGAGGTTTATTAGTCCATAAGCCCTACACCAAAAGAATATTATATCTGGTGGTAGCTATGGTCGTGGTCGAGCAGGACATCGCAGTCGTGGAGAACCTTTCCCTGTGGAGTTTTTAATTCCTATGCGATGATGAGCTTTGGAGCTCTTTATAATTGTGATAGAATCAGGAACTTTTTAAGAAATATAAGGAAGCATAAGTACTCGTAATGAAATAGCTGAAATTTAAAAATTGTAAAAACGCAAGATAAAATAGTATTAACAGGAAATAAAGAGTAATTTCAAAATATAAAGATAAAGCTAAGATAGATAATTGGTGTTTATAGAGAAATTGGGGCACACGACCGTGGGGCACGCCTGTGTGCCTTCATTTTAGCCCGTGTGTTTCGTGGTTTTTGAAATTGGGCGCATCAGTGTACTCAGCATGTTGCACAACCGTGTCAATCTTCGTTCGCTTCTCACATGCCCATGTATGCAGGCACATGCCCATGTTAAATTGACAGGTTTTCCCACGGTTTCAAAACATGGGCGTGTCTCACGCCGGTGTTATTTTCGTAGTTTCGCCCACAGCCATGTCCCACGGCCGTGGGGACTTGTCGCATCCTGTGTTTGGGAAGAAATTTTTTCCCTGTTTTCACATGGCCGTATCGCACGACCGTGTTGCATCTCATGGTATGTGCATGGCCTACCGCACGCCCGTGTGCCTGGCCATGTGGTTCTGAAAATCCTATGTTTAGTGACTCAGTTAGTGAATTAAATGTTAAAGACTAAAATTTAAAGAAGTTAGCATCGTTAGTGCTCGGGGTGCCTCCCGAGAAGCACTTGTTTATAGTCTAAGCTCTACTCTACATTGTGGGTGTATTTAGGTAACTTCATGGAGCCATAGCTCCTCTTTGTCATCTTTGAAATTCTCATCATTATACATTTTGAGACGATGTCCATTTACCTTAAAAGTACCTTGTGATGGATGACTTACCTCTACTGCACCATACGGAAACACAGTTTGAACTACGAAAGGACCTGACCATCGTGATTTAAGCTTTCCAGGAAACAATTTGAGCCTCAAGTTATATAACAGAACAAGATCTCCAACTTCAAATTGCGTTCATTGCTTCAAATGGGCTTCGTGGCGGCGCTTTGTCGCTTTCTTATATAGGCACAAATTTTCATATGCATTGGCTCGCCACTCATCTAACTCATTCAACTGCATCAACCTATTTTTACCTACAAGTTTGGGGTCAAGGTTTAGAAATTTTATAGCCCAGAATGCCTTGTGTTCCAACTCAAGCGATAGGTGACAACTTTTCCCATAAACAAGTCTGTAAGGTGATGTTCCTATGGGAGTCTTAAAAGCAATTCTATAAGCCCATAAAGCATCATCTACTTTCATCGCCCAATCCTTCCTGTTTAATTCTACTGTCTTTTCTAGGATACGTTTAAGCTCTCGGTTCACTACTTCGACTTGGCCACTAGTTTGAGGGTGATAAGGGGTAGTTGTTCTATGATGAACTCTGTATTTCTTGAGGGTTTGTCAAATTGGGCATTACAAAAATGAGTACCCCTATCACTGGTAATTGCTCTAGGTGTACCAAATCGAGAGAAAAGTTTCTTGCGGAATCGTACTACTGCTCTAGCATCATTAGTAGGTAAAGCTTGGGCTTCTACCCATTTGGACATATAATCAATAGCTACTAAGATGTATTTATTCCCGAATGAACTAGGGAATGGACCCATGAACTCGATACCCCAAACATCAAATATTTCACATGAGAGCATATATGTCTGAGGCATTTCATCACGTTTGGATATATTACCTGTCCTTTGACATTTGTCACAAGAAATAACATACTGTTGACGTCTTTGAATAGAGTGGGCCAATAAAAACCTGAATCGAGGACTTTATGTGTGGTCTTATTTCCACCGTAATGTCCTTCAGCCGGTCTTGAGTGGAAATGTTCCAAGATTTTCAATGCTTCTGTCCTTGTAACGCATCTCCTAATGATTTGATCTACACATTTACGGAAAAGAAAAGGGTCTTCCTAGAAGTAGGTTTTCACATTAGTGAAGAATCGCTTCTTTTGCTGATGTGTCAACCCTTTTGGGATAATGTTAGCGGCTAAAAATTTTGCAATATCTGTGGACCAAGGTACCTCAGAATAAGATATAGCAAAGAATTTTTCTTCAGGGAATGAATCATTTATTTCAAGGTCATCTGGTTCTTTGGTACTTGAGTTTTCAAGCCTGGAGAGATAGTCAGTCGCAAGATTTTCAGCTCATTTCTTATCCTTAATCTCCAAGTCAAATTCCTACAATAATAAGATCCATCGAATGAGTCGAGGTTTTGCATCAGTTTTAGTCAAAAGGTGGCGAAGAGCGGAATGGTCAGTATAAACGACAACTTTAGACAATATTAAATATGGCCTAAATTTATCGAATGCAAAAACCACAGCTAGTAGCTCTTTCTCCGTGGTGGTGTAGTTTTCTGGTGCGGCTGTCAAAGTCCTGCTAGATAATAGATAGGTTGAAAATGTTTATCTCTTCGCTGTCCCAAAACTGCAACTACTACAAAATCACTCGCATCGCACATTAGTTCAAAAGGTGAATTCTAATAAGGTGCAATTATAATTAGAGCTTTAGTAAATTTATCCTTTAAAGTATTAAATGCTTCTAAAAATTAAAAGGCACATCTTTTTCTAGTAATTTAGTCAAAGGCTTAGCTATTTTAGAAAAGTCTTTAATAAATCTTCTATAAAACCCAGCATGTCCTAAGAAGCTTCTAATAACCTTAACCGAATTAGGGGGAGGTAGTTTTTCAATGGTTTCAATTTTAGATTTATCTACCTCAATCCCTCTACTAGAAATTTTATGTCCTAACACAAAACCTTCTTGAACCATAAAGTGACATTTTTCCCAGTTAAGCACAAGGTTTGTTTACTCACATCTTATTAACACTCGTTTTAAATTTTTTAGGCAAAGATGGATAGAGTTACCGAAAACTGAAAAATCATCCATAAATACCTTCATGATGTCTTCTACGAGCTCGTCAAAAATGGCCATCATGCAGCGCTGAAAAGTAGCAGAAGTATTACATAATCCAAAAGGCATTCTACGATAAGCAAACGTACCGTATGGACATGTAAATGTCATTTTTTCTTGATCTTCAAGAGCTATTGGGATTTGGAAATAGCCAGAGCGTCCGTCTAAAAAGCAGTAGTACATGTGTCCTGACAATCTTTTGAACATTTAGTCAATGAATGGAAGGGGAAAGTGGTCTTTTCTCGTGGCATCATTTCACTTCCTATAATCAATGCACACTCTCCAACCTGTGACTGTCCTTGTTGGGATTAATTCATTCTTCTCATTGGCTACAACAGTCAGAAATAGGATAAATAATTTCAGCATCTAGAAGTTTAATTACCTCAGCTTTAACAACTTCCTTCATGTTGGGGTTCAGTCGCCTTTGGGCTTGCACGCATGGTTTATATTCATCTTCCATTAAAATTTTGTGGGTGCAAAAAGAAGGGCTGATCCCTTTAATGTCAGAAATTTTCCAAGCTATGACCCTTTTATGCTCTCCTAATACTTGGAGTAATTCCTCTTTCTTCTTAGGTTGCAAGTTGGATGCAATAATTACCGGTAATGTGGAATTATTTCCAAGGAATGCATATTCCAATTGATTTGGCAATTGTTAAGTTCCAGTTAGGGAGGTTTGTCAATAGAGGGTTTTTGCTTAAGTTCATCTTTTACCTTAATTACCTCATATTCTGCTAGCTTTGGGGAGGTTTCATTGGAGTTTAGTTCTGTTCCTATTTCAGAATCATCACCCATCCCCTCTCCTTGGCCGAGATACAGTTCCATCATGTTTCCTAAAAAGAATCTTGAGCATCATGATCAATAGAGTCAATAAAATAACATGAGTCATCCTGTTCTCTAGAAAATCTCATGACATCATAAAATTTTAAAATAATCTCTTCGTCACCTACTATAAGTACCAATTTACCATCACCCACATCAATTACAGCTCTAGCAGTGGCTAAAAATGGCCGACCTAAAATTAAAGGCACCTCAACATCTTTATCCATGTCAAGCACAACGAAATCAACAAGGAATATAAATTTATCTACTTTTACAAGTACGTCCTCTATGATTCCCCTAGGATATTTAACAAATCTATCAGCTAATTGAATACTCATCCTAGTGGGTTTAGGTTCCCCAAGACCAAGTTGTTTAAACATTTTATATGGCATCAAATTAATGCTGGCGCCTAAATCAGCTAGTGCTTTATCAACATTCAAACTACCAATTAAGTAGGGAATAGAAAAACTTCCTAGATCTTTCAGTTTGGTTGGCAATTTATTTTAGAGTACGGCTGAGCACTCCTCATTAAGTTCCATTGTAGATAAGTCTTCAAACTTCCTTTTGTCTTTTAGAAGCTCCTTTAAGAATTTTGCATATGATATAGCTTCAACAAAAGGTAAGTTAATATGCAGTTGTTTAAAAAGGTCAAGAAATTTACCGAATTATCATCCATGCGATCTTTCTTCAACTTTTTTGGGTATGGGATTGGTGGTTTATATTCTTTTGGCATTAGGTTGTCATTGTTTTCATGTTCGACCTCCTTTCTGTCAGCTTCTTATGGTGGCTTCTTTTTAGATTCAGCTAACACTTTCCCACTCCTTAGTGTAACTGCTTTCACGTGCTCTTTTGGGTTGGGTTCAGTGTTACTAGGTAGACTTCCTTGTGGTCGTTCAGAAATCAGTTTGGCAAGTTGGCCTATCTGATTTTCGAGCCCTTGGATTGACGCTTGTTGATTCTTAATAATTGTCTCGGTATTCTGGAAATGAGTTTCTGACACCGGGATGAATTTTGTTAACATCTCCTCAAGGTTCGGCTTCTTTTCTTACTGGTAAGGTGGTTGTTGAAAACTCAGAGGATGTTGTGGCCTTTGATTTCCTTGACCGCCCTACGAGAAATTGGGATGGTTCCTCCAACCTGCATTATAAGTGTTACTATACGGGTTATTTTGGGGTCTAGAGTTATTGTTACCCATATATTGGACTTGTTCCTCCTTGATGCTAGGGTTGAAGGGTTGATATTTTGTGCATGCTCCTCCTCCATTCGAAACACACCTCATCACTGGATGTACCTGAGTAGAACCACACAAACCATCAATCTTTTTATTTAAGAGTTCTACTTGGTTAGATAGCATAGTAACCGCGTCGAGGTTGAAAACACCGGCTGCTTTCTTCAGCTTTGTTCTCATAACTTGCCACTAATAGTTATTCAGTGATATCTCTTCAATAAATTCTTAAGCCGCCTTAGGTGTCTTATTATTGATAGTTCCTACAGCGGCTGCATCAATCATCTGCCGAGTCGAAGGATTCAAGCCATTATGAAATGTTTGAACCTGTAACCAAAGTGGTAACCCATGGTGAGGGCATCTTCTCAAGAGGTCCTTGTATATCTCTTATGCATCGTAAAGTGTTTCTAAATCCATCTGCACAAAGGAAGAGATATCATTACGTAATTTAGCCGTTTTAGCTGGTGGAAAATATTTTAATAAAAACTTTTCAGTCATTTGTTCCCAAGTAGTGATTGACCTTCGTGGTAATGAGTTCAACCATTGTTTAACTTTGTTTCTCAATGAAAAAGGGAATAACCAAAGGTGAATGGCGTCATTAGAAATGCCATTTATTTTAAATGTATCACATAGTCCCAAAAAGTTTGCAAGTGAGCGTTGGGATCCTCGTCCTGCAAACCATCAAACTAAACAAACTGTTTTATCATTTGAATTGTGTTAGGGTTCAGTTCAAAAGTATTTGCGGCTAAAGCAGGTCTAACTATGCTTGATTCAGTTCCTCTTAAAGAAGGTTTAGCATAATCATACATAGTGCGTGGAGCAGGATTCTGATTAATAGCAATTGCAAGAGGTAGCGAATTTTCTTGGTTTTCAACCATCTCCTTAGTTATGGTTGAAGTATCGTCCTCTTGGTCTTCCTCTGTGTATCGTAAGCTTCGCCTTATTTCTCTTTGGTTTCTGCAAATTGTGTGATCGATCTCACTGTCAAAAAGTAATGGTCCTGACGGGTTTCTTCCGGTCATAAACTAGATAAACCTGTCAGAAGGAAATAAATGAAGAATTAGAAAAGAAAATAAAAAATAAAAATTTAAATTGCAAATAAAGTAAATGGCTAAAGTAATAAAATCGAGTTTTCCTAATATCCTAGTTCCCCGGCAACGACGCCAAAAACTTGATGCGTGATATTCGTAACAGGTTTTAAAAATTTATAAATGAAACATTCTTGAGACTAACTTAATATCACGATTAAGGCAAGTGTACCTATCGAATAGTAGTATAGTTCAACAAGACCGGGTTGTCGTACCTAAAGGAACTACGAGTACTAGTATTTACTTCCTTTTTTATTATCTAGCCTAAAATTTAAGAGGTTTGGTTATCTAAACTAATTACTAACTAATAATGCACAGAAAGAAAACTCGGGAAAATACTTTTGGGAAAATTTGATTGATTGAGACAATACTTAAGGAAAAATCCACCTAGACTTCACTTGTTATTTGACTCTGAATCAGAAGATTTATTCATTTGACTTGATCCGTAGAAATCCCTAAGTTATATTATTACTCTCTTGAGACTAAAAACGTCTAACCCTAGGTTGAATAATTAAAATCTCTTTCTAATTAACACCCTAGAATTGCATTAACTCGATCTATGGATTCCCTTATTAGGTTTCACCCTAATCCAGCAAAATCTTGTCACCCTATCTCTAGGAGCGCAATTAACTCTTCTTAATTATGACAATTTTACTCTTAGACAGGGTCTATTCCTCCTCTGAATAAGAGTGGAATATTAAAAAAAGAATTAAGAACACATAATTAAGAACAATTCAGATAATAATAACAAGATTTGTCTTAAGTTTCATTCCCCTTAGGTATTTAGGGGGTTTAGTTCATATTTATTAAAGAAAACATCTCAAAAGCATGAAGTAAGAAAACATAAGAAAACCCAAAACTCCTGATGGAACTTGAAGGGAGATCTCTAGTCTTGATGATGAATTCGGCTCTTGAGATGGATCAATCGGCTTTCTTTGAGTAATTACTTGCTTCCTACTCTCCTCCCCTTCCTAAGTGCCTCCTTAAGTGTTTAAATAGGCTTTGGAATGCCTAAGAGCCCTCAAAATTGGCCTTTTCCGAATTGGACTAAACTTGGACTCGACAGGGACACGCCCGTGTTCGATTACTTAAGGACGTGGTCAAGGCTGTTGAATAGGCACGGGCATGTAGTCTACCCGTGTAAGTTGTTCTTTGATCCTGCCAAAGGGACACGCCCGTGTGAGGAAGTCCAGGCCGTGTTGTTTTCCAATGTGGGTCCATTTTCTCCATTTTCGGCCCGTTTCTCACTCTTTTTACTCTTCTATGCTCACCTAAGTATAAAACATGAAATTAAAGGATTAGGAGCATCGAATTCACCTAATCTAAGGAGAAATCATCCGTAAATGCGCTAAGCATGGGATAAAAATAAGTATAAATTACGGTTTATTAGATATCAAAGTATAGAAATTTTTCCATGGATGAATCTGCTAAAAATTTGAAATTTGTGGTAGAAAATGAAAGGTTATTGATAGATAAACAACTTTTACAAAGAGAATTTTCATTAAATTGTGATTTAGGGGCTAAATTGAAAAAAATTTTAAAATCCAAGGAAAAAATATGATATTTAAGAAATTCATGGGCTATTATTAAGACATGTAAAAATCAGTTAGACTTGGAATAAGGATTAAATTGCATAAATTTCATTTTCTGAACCTAAGGATGAAATTGTCATTTATGAATAGTATAGGGGCAAAATGGTAATTTTGTTTAAGATAAAAATTGAATCCAATTGAATATGAAATGTGATAAATTGATGATTAAATTCATTTATATAGATTCAGGCAACTCAAATTCGAAGCTAGATTGGGGAAAACAAGTTTCGAATTAGTAGGTTTTTTTATACACAAACAAGTGTCGAGGTAAGTTTTTGTAACCAAATTTTGTTTATTTTCATGCTTAAAATGAATGTGGTATGTGATTGTTTGAATTCTATAAATGTTGTAAATAAATGAAAAAATCACATATTCAATCAAGTCTGGAAAATGTTAAGTTTGATTTGAATAATGAAATTCGATGGCTATATGTGATCTCCCATATTACATGTGGTCCTGCATATGTTGCGAACAGAATATAGCTCGAATGAGCATCCTGTTAAAATCCCTCTCGAGCATCCTGTTATATAATTCCTGTGAGCATCCTAATCGGTAGTGATTTAGCATGTGTTGCACACTGTCGCACCTCTTTGTGAGCGTCCTGTTACATAATTCGATCGGTTGTGATCCAACATATAATGCGGACACAAACGCAACTCTACATGAGTGTCTTGATATAAGCTCTTATGGGCTTCCTGACATGGCTCGCTTGAACTCTCTGTTACCTTATCCAGTACTCCCTGATAATAACTCTTCGGAGTTACCTGATAAGCTCCATGAGCTCCCTGATTAAAACTCTTATGAGTTTCCTGTTTAGCTTGAATAAGTGTCCTATTACATGGCTCATTTGCGCATCCTAATATATGGCTCAAGACTGTGCTCCTTGATTAAGTTCCCTAATGGGTACCCCTGATTATGAACTGACGGTTTATAGTTTTGTACACCTTGTGTGTACTTCCTGAGTATCCATCGATATTTCAATAATTCAACAGACAAAACTTCTAACATAAGAAATTATGAGATTAAAATAGTTATTCTCGAATACTTTTGAAATACCTGAAAGAGTGTAGTATGATGAGCTCATCCATGCTTACTTTGATGTATATGTGAATTATGTAACTAACTTGCTTATTTGAGTGTTTGTGAAGAGGCAAATTTGCTAATTTGTTGGAAAGCATGTTATTATTATGCTTATTTAAATGAATATGTTTGGTAAGTTTATTTTCTGTTATACGAAATTACTAAGTATTAAATGCTTACTAGGTTTTCTTCTCTCTGTTTTATAGTGCTCGAAAGCTCCCAAAGGTTGGAGATTGGTCGGAGCATCATCACACTATCCACCAATTCATTTTGTTATAAATTGTTGTAACAATCCGGTTTAGACCCTAGTCGGAATAGTGGTTTTGGGACCACAAATCTGAGTTAGAAAAATATTTTATTATTATTTTCCGTGCTTATGATATGTGAATTTATATGTGTGAAATTTTGGTGTGATAATTTAAATCGTTTAAGTGGTTAATTTGAAAAAAGGACCTAATCGCTTAAAATGTAAAAGTGACTAGTTATTTATTAGAAGTGCTAAATTGTTATGGCTTAGTAAAGGGAAGGTTTTTATGTTGTAATTTGACCATTAAAAGTTTAGTTGAATTTTTGGTTTGGCATTTTGGTAATTATAAATATTTTAATGGATGGTTAGGCAAATATATTATTAATGTTTAATTACTAAAACAAATGGCATGAAAATAAAGCCATTTTTATAATCTTCTTGCCGAAATGGAAGAACAAAAGAAAGCAAAAAAATACAAGCTTAAGGTTCAGCTATTGTTTCCTTTGATTAAGATCAAGAAATGAGAAAATCAGATTTGGATCGGGGAAAGTTGAAAATAATCAAATAGTCGTTTCAGTCCGTTCGTGTCTGTATGAGTTTCAAATACTTGCTCGGGTTGGAAGTCGTTGCAGATGTCATCACACTATCTGGTTATTGCTTCAGTAATTTAAAGCTTTTAGTTTTGGTTATGTGGCATGTATAGGCTAGAGATGATAAAATATGTTTGTGATGTATAAAACTTGCCATGTAATATAGCTTGGTTACGGTTGAGATCATACTTTGATTTTGGTATGAATTATGTGATGAAAAATGGTATATTTTGATTCGTGAATATGATCTTGTGTAGATGAACAGTTTGGTATGTCATGATGAGAATGAAATGATATATATTACATGTTTGAATTTGTAAGATATTGCTATGTCTTGAAATGGTATAAAATGTGATATGAAATATATGTTTTGATAGGAATTGGCTTATGAAATTGGTATTGTTTAGAATGGAATATGAGTATGGAATTGGTTGACGAATAAACAATATAAATTGTGTATGTTTTGGTCATGATTCGACTGATATTGTGGTCCATTTGGTGCTTGAAGTATGCTTGTAGGTTGACCCAAATTGATGTGGCAAGTTGGCTATTTAAATGGCCTATTTTTGTCCACACGGGTAGAGACACAGGCGTGTGTCTCAGCCGTGTGTCACACACGGCTATGTTGTACGGCCGTGTGTCCCCTAGGGTACCCTACAATTATAAGTTAGGCTTGAGCACGGTCAAGGCACACGGGCGTGTGGCTAGCCGTGTGACTTAAGTAAGTGTCGACCATGGCCAAGACACACGGGCATGTCTTATGGCCGTGTGAGCAAGTCAGTATTTATGCCCTGTTTTGACATGGCTTAGACACACGGGCATGTCTAATGCCGTGTAAGGCACACGGCCTGTTCACACGGGCGTGTGACTTGTATAACTTTGAGAAATGTTTAAGTTTTGGAAAAATTTTGTATGAGCTCGATTTAGTCCCGACCCTTTTCTAATGCATGTTTAAGGTCTCGATGACCTATATAAGGGACTCTATATTGATGTTTGATCTATGATGCTATGATGTTTATAAAATGAATGTTAAATGTTCTATTTTATCCGATAATGCCTTTAACCCTAGTCCAGCGACAGATGCGGGTTAGGGGTGTTACAATTGTAAACTTATTTTAGTATAATGGCATGTATAGGCTAACTTTACCAATGTTGGCATGTAAATGGTTGTTGTAATCTTGCCATTGGAATGGCTAGAATGATATGTTTTGGTATATAATTATAAAGCCATAACATGTTTGATGTGTTTTGAAATGGTTAAGTAATAGATGATATATGAATCAAGTGGTAAATGAATTTGAATTAGTATATATGATACAAATTTACCTAAAAACATAAATGAAAATTTGGCAAGCTTAATAATTTGAATATACATGTTAATATCTCTTATATAATACTAGTATTAGGCTTGATTATAATGTCTTGGATTGGTTAGTTAATGTGTATAAGTGTTGTTGTAGGTTAATAGCTAATTTGGGTGACAAATAAGGCTAAGACCTGGAACATGGGCATGTGGTTTGGCCGTGTATCCCTTGCATCTTAAAAATTGAGAAATAGAATGCTCAGAATTGGGCACGCGAGCAAAGACATGGGTGTGTGTCTTAGCCGTGTGACACATGGCCTGGAACACGGGCGTGTCTTAGCCGTGTGAAACTTGCACCTAATTTGTGAAAATTAAATTGATCACACGGCCTAGTACACGGGCGGGTGGCAGGTCGTGTGGCACAAGTTAGAGAGTTACATGGGTAAGGACACGGGTTGGGACACAGTCGTGTGCTTCATATCGACTGCCCACCCGGCCTAAGACATAGGAATGTCATCTGGCTGTGTGAGCCATATGGCCTACTCACACTAGCATTTGACCCCTGTACATAAGAAAAATTTTGAAATTTCGCAAAAAATTTTCTAAGTCCCCAATTTAGACCCGACTTGATTCTAATGTTTAAATTGGGCCTCGAGGGTCCATTCAAGGGACAATATGATTAGTTTCGGATATGAAAAGCAGATGACATGAATTATATAAAATTACTCTATAAACTTTGGTAATACTCTGAAACCCTGTTCTGGCGACGGATACGGGTTAGGGGTGTTACATTTATTGGTATCAGAGTTACGGTTTGATCGATTCTTGGACTAACGTAGCAAGTATGAGTTTAGTTATACATGTCATTATATAATTTTTGATAGTGTGATATCTCCTAACCATTTTTAAATTTGTTTTTCATATAGTAACGTCATCCAACCAAGCTAGAGCTGAATCCGAGGAAGCTGAGAGTACTGCTCAAGCTTCCGTTCAACGAGCTGTAACTAGTAGTAGTAGAAGGCCCATATCTGAGGGTCAAGGTGAGGAGGCAAAAGAAGCGTTCTTTCAAATGATGAATGAGTGGTTCACTAAATATTTGAGAACAAATCCTACTGTACAACAACCTCCCCCACCTGTTCCTCAACCGGTTCCAGAGATGCCACAAGGTGCTGAACATGTTAGAATAGGTAAGCCTCCAGTGGATAAAATTCGTAAATATCGAGCAGAGGAATTTAGGGCTACTACTGATGATGATACAGAGAGGGCTGAGTTTTGGTTGGAAAATACCATCAGGGTTCTAGATGAATTATCATGTACACCAGTCGAACGCTTGAAATGTACAGCATCTTTACTGAAAGACACAGCCTACCATTGATAGAACACCGTAACTTCTGTTGTACCGAGAGAAAATGTTACATAGGAATTCTTCCAGACTAAATTTAGAAAGAAGTACATCACTCAGAGATTTTTGGATCAGAAAAAGAAAGAATTTTTAGAGCATAAACAGGGAAACATGATTGTATTTAAGTACGAGCGGGAATTTGTTCGGCCAAGTAAGTATGCTAGAGAATGGGTTCCGACTGAGGCTGGCATGTGTAAACATTTTTGAAGAAGGTTTATATGAATATATCAAACTATTGATTGAAATTCTTGAATTAAAGGAATTTGTGGTATTGCCTGATCGAGCACATAAAACTGATAAATTAAGTAAAGAAAAAAAGCAATCAAAAAGAAAATTTTGAGCATCTGGTAGAATATTTATGGGTAAGTCACAATTATCTACTTCAAAGAAATCAAAAAAGTACCATGATCATTTTACCACCTTTACGGGATATTCTGGGAAAGAGTAAGGCTCTCAACGTTCTAACCTGAGATCTTCGTCTCCATCTGTAACAAGTGTGGGAAGTGTCGGTAATCCCAAAATAATATGTAAACACTATAATAAATTCCATTTTGGGGAGTGTCGTTTGAGAAGTGGAGCCTATTACCGATGTGGTTCTCTTGATCATTTCCTCAAGGATTGCCCGGAAAGGATTGAAAAAGATACTGATCAAAATTCGAAGCTGAGTAATCCTACCTCAAGAGGTAGACCACCCCATCACCCTAGCAATGTCAGTGGTAGCCGAGGTATTACAAGGGATTTAAAAGTTAAATCTGAGGCAGGAGCACTGATGAGGACATATGTTATACATGCAAGAGAGGATGTAACAGCCCGATTTTGGACCTAGTCAGAACAGTGGTTTCGAAACCACTAACCCGAGGTCAGAGAAATTATTTTTAATATTATTTTATGTGTTGTAGCATGATTATATGAGTGCATGAAAATTTTGGTGAAATAATTTTAGCGATTGCATGCTTAATCCCGAAAAAGGACTAAATCGCATAAAGTGCGAAAGTTTTGTTCTACTAGCTAAAGTTGTCAAATAGCTAAAGAATATTAAATTAGAGGTTTTTATTGAGTAAGTAGGCCACAAATTTGTTCATAGCTGATCATAGAGACAAAGGAGTTGTACGGTCAAAGTTAGGTGAAATTTGGTGACTAAATTGACTAGATTTATAATATAATAAAAAGAAAAAAATGATATCACCTTTCATCTTCCTCCTCCCCACCAAAAATACTAGAAAAAATAATGGTTTTAGAGCTTCAAAATTTTAGCCACTCTTTACCCTTACAAGTAAGTGATTTTGATGCTCTTTCTTAATAATTTTTGTACTTTTGGGACCCTTGTAGCATAATTTAGCTAATGAAAGGACTATTTTGCAAAATGGTTGAAAGTATAGTGTTTTTCCATGAGAGTATTCATGTTGTTTTCTGAGAAGAAGAAGAATCTTGGTTGTTAAATAAACAACTTTTGTGAATGGATTTTCATGAAAACACCTAAAATGGACCATTTTGTAAAGATGACAAGATGAGTGATAAGTATAAGTAATAATTGGAATTTTGAGCTGCTTCTAGTATAAAAAGAATTCAGTTTAGGCTTGGTTAGTGAGAAAATTTGATAAAAATCAATTTACGAACTTAGGGGTAAAATAGTAATTTTGTGAAAGTCTAGAGACAAAATGGTCATTTTGCCAAAATATGAATTATGAAATGCATTGATTAATATGATGATTAAATTAGTGAATTTTTATCATTTTAGATCAAGAAATATGAAATCCGAACCTAGACCGGGGGAAGGCCAAGCAAGTAGACTAAATCCAACTAATTGCCCTCTTTTTGTATACCGAGGTAAGTTGTACGTAAGTAAGGCAACTTTATCGCTATTATGTGTTGAATGATTGATTTTGCATAATATGGTTGAATATGATTATGAATAAAGCATGACGAAATTAATGTGGTAAATTTCCATTTGAACCTAGGAATAGATTAGATATCCACGCCATGACATTTGGGTGATATGTACACTAGTGTAAGACCATGTCTGGGACATGGCATCGGCCACGATATGAGAGCCAGTGTAAGACCGTGTTTGGAACGTGGCATTGGTAATGTAATAAAAGCCAGTGTAAGACCATGTTTGGGACATGGCATCGATATTGAGATGAGAACTAGTGTAAAACCATGTCTGGGACATGGCATCGGCCTCAACATGTGAGCCAGTGTAAGACCATGTTTGGAACATGGCATCGGCAATTCACCCTCTTGTGTAAAGCTTGTAAGATATCTCTAGAATTCTAAATGGTTTCACGGGTTATCTTAAAGCTTATACAATGGTATGGAATGATATAATCATGTTGTGAGTCGTATAGGTTCTTATTCGAAACTCACGAGATATGAGTCTAGTTATGTTGCCTTGATGGTAAGAATGGCATGAGTAAGTTCTAGCTATGAAATGATTTTGAGACGATATTGTAATCTTTGGCTTATACTTATGATATATAAGCATGTAGTGATATTTACCTTTGTTCACTCAAGAATGTCGTGTTGATTTATAATATGCATGGTTGATGTTGTTACTTATTTATATACAAGTTACTAAGCTTTATGCTCACTCCTTCTCTTTTCCATCTTCATATAGTGTCGCCAAGCTAGTATCAGGGATCAAGGGACGTCGGAGACATCGATCACACTATCACCTAAAGCTTTTAGTATACCTAGTTTAAATGTTTAGATTGTGGCATGTATAAGGACTGGAATCTTTTGTTTAATGCCTTGTTAGTTAGCCACAAGTGTTGGCTAATATGATGGATGTGATATTCATTTTTTATAGGCCATTAATGTTGGCTAATATTGATTTTTATTAAATTCATTTAATGAAGATTCTCATGGTTGTGGTTGTTTGGTTTGTGTATTTATGCTTGGATTGGTTATATTTGATATTGTGTAGGTTGGTGCAAGTATGGGTGGCAAAAAGGCTTGGTAGATAGCCTTGTTTTTGTCCACACAGGAAGACACATGAGCGTGTGTCTAGACCGTGTGTGACACACGGCTTACCCCATGGGCGTGTGGTAAGGCCGTGTGTCCCCTGCACCGTAGTAACCACACGGGTAGAGACACGACCGTGTGTCCGAACCGTGTGGAGGACACGACCTAGTACACGGGCGTGTACCATGGCCATGTGCCCTTAAGGGGTGGCTGACGTCAGAAACAGAATGTCGAGGTTTTTGCACATGGGCTGAGACACGGGCGTGTCATAGTCATGTAGAAAACACGTGCCATGGACATGGGCGTGTGCCAAGCCGTGTGAAAACCCCTGTAGGTTCGAATTAAAAAAATAAATTTGCACGGGCTAAGGACACGAGCGTCTCCCGATATGTTTAGGCCGTGTGAACCACACGGACCTTCAACATGGCCATGTTAAGAAGACACACAGGCGTGTTGCCCTTCCACACGGGCGTGTGCCCCTATCAGGTTAAAATTTTACAAAGTTTTCTAGAGTACATAGATTCGTCCCAAATCAATTCCAAAGTGTGTTCGGGGCCTTGTAGGCCTATAGTAGGGACATTAAGGTATTGTTAAAAGTTTTAAATTGGAGAAAAATTTCATAACTAGGAAATGTATGTTTGTATGAGTTTAAGTCCAGTAACACCTCATATCCTATTCCGATGTCAAACTTGGGTAAGGGGTGTTACAAAGGATGCCTCTGCACCAGACGTCATTACTGGTAGATTTGCTTTACTTGATATTGATATTACTGCTTTGATTGATCCCGTTCAACACATTCATACATATGCACGAAATTAGTGTTTGTTAAAATTTTACCTGTTGAATTCACTGAATTTGTGGTTAAAGTTTCAAACCCCTTGGGTCAGTATGTTATGGTGGATAAAATTTGTAAAAATTGTCCATTGATGGTAAAGGGTTCTTGCTTCTCGGCTTTGAAGAATTTGATGTAATTTTGGGAATGTATTGGTTAACCCAGCATGATGCAGTGGGAAATTGTAAACAAAAATATATTGTGTTGAAACGTCAAAATGGTGAGTTACTCCATGTTGAATCTGAGAAACTGGATGAGTTAGCTAATGTGATTTCAGTAGTATCAGCACAGAAATATATCAGAAAGGGATATGATGCTTATCTTGCATATATGTTAGATACTAAAGCATCTGAGTCAAAAATTCAGTCAGTGCCAGCTGTTTGTGAATTTCCTAATGTATTTCCGGAGGAATTACCTAGTTTCCCATCGGTTTGAGAAATGGAATTCTCTATAGATCATGTTCCGGGGACAACACCAATATCCATAGCATCCTACAGAATGGCTTCTACCGAATTGAAAGAATTGAAAGCACAGTTACAAGAATTCACTGACAGAAGATTTGCTCGATCTAGTTTTTCACCTTAGGGTCCACCGCATCTGTTTGTAAAGAAGAACGATGAATCATTGAGATTTTGTATAGACTACAGACAATTAAACAAAGTCACAATAAATAACAAGTATCCACTGCCTCAAATTGATGATCTATTTGATCAGTTAAAAGGTACCACTGTATTTTCAAAGATTGATCTCTATTCTGGCTATTATCAGCTAGGGGTAAAGGAATCAGATTTTCCAAAGACAGCTTTCAGAACCAAGTATGAGCACTATGAGTTTCTTGTAATGCCATTTGGATTGATGAATGCACCTGCAGTATTCATGGATTTGATGAACAGAATTTTTAGACCGTATCTAAACAAGTTTGTGGTGGCATTTATTGATGATCTTCTGGTATATTCCAGAGATGAAAATGAGCATGTCGATCATTTGAGAATTGTGTTGTAAACTCTGTGTGAGAAACAATTATATGCCAAATTCAATAAATGTAAATTTTGGTTGCGCGAAGTTGATTTTCTGGGACATATAGTATTTGTAGAAGGTATCTGTTTTAATCCGAATAAAATTTTAGCTAGTTTTAAATGGAAACCATCGAAGAATGTGTCTGAAGTTAGAAGGTTTCTGGGACGAGCAGGGTATTATCGAAGGTTTGTTAAAGGGTTCTCAATGATAGCTTCTCCGATGACTCGATTGTTGCAAAAAGATGTAAAATTCGAGTGGTCTGATAAATGCCAGTAGAGTTTTGACAAATTAAAAGCCTTGTTGACCGAAGCACTTGTGTTAGTTCAACCTGAATCGAGTAAAGAATTTGTAATTTATAGTGATGTGTCGTTAAATGGTTTAAGATGTGTATTGATGCAAAAAGGCAAAGTAACATGAAAAGAATTACCCGATACATGATTTAGAACTTGCAACCATTGTGTTTGCACTGAAATCTAGTGGCACTATCTATTTGGTGAAAAATGTCACATATTCACTAATCACAAGAGCTTAAAGTATTTGATGTCACAAAAATATTTGAATTTGGGACAACACAGGTGGCTTGAATTATTGAAAAATTATGATTTGATTATTTACTACCATCAGGGAAAAGCTAATGTGGTTGTTGATGCCCTAAGCAGAAAGTCTTTATTTGGCTTGTGAGCGATCAATACCCAGTTATCATTATATGATGATGGTTCAGTTATAGCTGAGTTAAAAGCTAAACCGACATTTATGCATTAGATCTGTGAAGCTCAGAAAGATGATAGTGAGTTACAAGTAAAACGGATATAGTGTGAATCGACTTCTGATTCAGAATTTCAGATTGGGTCTGATGATTGCTTGTTATTCAGAGACAGAATATGCATACTGAGGAATTCAGAACTAGTACAGAAGATTCTACATGAAGCTCATAATGGTACCATGTCTATTCATCCTGGTAGTAACAAAATCTATAATGATTTGAAAAAGATGTACTGGTGGCGGGGAATGAAACGGGATATTTCTGAATTTGTATCTAAATGTTTGATATATCAGCAAGTAAAAGCTAAACATCAAGTTCCATCAGGATTATTACAGCCAGTTGTGATTCCGGAATGGAAATGGGAAAGAATTACCATGGATTTTGTATCAGGATTACACATGTCTCCAAAGAAGAAAAATGTCATATAGGTAATCGTCGATCGGTTAACAAAATCTGCACACTTTATTCCTATACATATGGATCTTTCCTTGGATAGATTGGTTGAATTATATATTTCTGAGGTTGTCAGATTGCATAGAGTGCCTATCTCCATTATTTCAGACAAAGATCCTCGATTTACATCTCGATTCTGGAACAAATTGCAAGAAGCTCTAGGTACACAGTTACATTTCAGTACCACATTCCATCATTAGACTAATGGACAATCCGAACATGTTATACAGATTTTGGAATATATGCTTCAATGTTGTATTCTAGAATTTAACAGTAACTAGGAGAAATATCTACCTTTAGTTGAATTTGCTTACAATAACAGTTACCAGTCCAGTATTAAAATGGAACCATATGAGGCTCTGTATGGTCATAAATGTAGAACTCCATTATATTGGACAGAGCTCAGTGAGAAAAAAATACATGGAGTTGACTTAGTCCGTGAAACTGAAGAAAAGGTGAAAGTAATTTGAGATAGTTTGAAAGCAGCATCTGATTGTCAAAAGTCTTATGTTGATCTTAAATGAAAAGAGATAGAATTTTAGATCGGTGACAAAGTATTCTTGAAAGTATCACCTTGGAAGAAAGTTCTCCAATTTGACCGAAAAGGAAAATTGAGTCTATGATCCATTGGGCCATATGAGATTACTGAAAGAATCAGACTTGTTGCATGTCAGTTAGCATTACTACCAGAACTTAATCAAAATCATAATGTTTTTCATGTGTCTATGTTGCGACAATATCGACCGGATTCTTCACATGTTATTTCTCCTATAGAAATATAGATTCAGCCTGATATGACTTACAATGAGGAATCGATCAAAATCTTGGCACGTGAAACAAAAGAGTTAAGAAATAAAAAGGTAGCATTGGTAAAAGTTCTCTCGCATCGACATGGTATTGAAGAAACTACCAGGGAACTGGAGGATACCATGAAGAAGCAATACCCAAACCTCTTTACTGGTATGATTTTTGAGGATAAATTCTTAAAGGGGAGAGTTGTAACAGCCTAATTTCAGTGAAATTGGAACAGTGGTTTCGGGACTACAAATTCGAGTTGGAAAGAAAATTTATTTTAATATTATTGCATGGTCTGTATTATGATAGAAATGTTATATGAAAATTCTAATAAGAAATTTTTATTGATTATGTGTTTAATTATGAAAGGACCAAATTGCATAAAATGAAAAAGTTGAATGCTAGTAGCTAGAAGATCAAATAGCTATGGAATTCAAAATAAGAGGTCCTTATATGATAATTAGACCATTAAATAAAAGTTAGTAGATATTTTTGATGATTCATCCATAGAAAAATAAAAATAAAAAAAGAACAAGAACTAAATTGGAAATGAAATAATTAAAAGATGATAAATTAAATAAATGTTTAATATTATCATTTTATATCATCTTCATCCCCAAATACATGGAAACCCTACGAAAGAGAAAGCAAATTTTCTTGGTTTGATTAGGTATATTTTCTTATCCCATTTTTAGTAATTTTTATATTTTTGAGATCGAAATAGCTTAATCTATTTATTTTGGGGATTAAATTGAAAAGATATCAAAGTATAGAAATTTTTCCATGAATGAATATGCTGAAAATTTGAAATTTATGGTAGAAAATGAAAGGTTATTGATAGATAAATAACTTTTACAAAGAGAATTTTCATGAAATTGTGATTTATGGACTAAACTGAAAAAAATTATAAAATCCATGGAAAAATTCTAATTTTTAAGAAATTCATAGGCTGTTATTGAGACATGTAAAATCGGTTAGGCTTGGAATAAGGATTAAATTTCATGAATTTCACTTTCCGAGCCTAAGGATGAAATTGTCATTTATGAAAAGTATAGGGGTAAAATGGTAATTTTGCTTAGGATGTAAATTGAATCCAATTGAATATGAAATATGATAAGTTGATGATTAAATTCATTTATATAGATCCAGACAACTTAAATTCAAAGCTAGATTGAGAAAAAGAAAAAGTTTCGGATTAGTAGATTTTTTTTATACACAAACAAGTGTCGAGGTAAGTTCATGTAACCAAATTGTGTTTATTTTCATGCTTAAAATGAATGTGGTATGTGATTGTATGAATTATATAAATGTCATAAATAAATGAAATAATCACATATTTAGTCAAGTCCGAAAAATGTTAAGTTCCATTTAAATAATGAAATTCAATGGATATATGTGATTTTCGATATTACATGTGGTCCTGCATATGTTGCGGACAGAATATAGCTCAGGCGAGCTTCCTGTTAAAAGCCCTCTCCAGCATCTTGTTATATAGTTCCTGTGAGCATCCTGATCGGTAGTCATTCAGCATGTGTTGCACACTACCGCAGCTCCTTGTGAGCGTCCTGTTATATGATTCGATCGGTTGTGATCCAGCATATAATGCAAACACAAACACAGCTCTTCATGAGCATCCTAATATAAGCTCTTATGGGATTCCTGACATGGATCACTTGAACTCTCTGTTACCTTATCCGGTACTCCCTGATAATAACTCTTCGAAGTTACCTGATAAGCTCCATGAGCTCCCTGATTAAAGCTCTTATGAGTTTCCTGTTTGGCCCGAATAAGTGTCTTGTTACATGGTTCATTTAAGCATCTTGATATGTGGCTCGAGAGTGTGCTCCCTGATTAAGTGCCCTAATGGGTACCCCTGATTATGAATTTACGGTTTACAGTTTTGTACACCTTGTGTGTACTACCTAAGTATCCATCAATATTTCAATAATTCAACGGATAAAACTTCTGACATGAGGAATTATGAGATTAAAAGAGTTATGTCTCGAATACTTCTAAAATACCTGAAAGAGTGTAGTATGATGAGCTCATCCATGCTTACTTGATGTATATGTGAATTATGTAACTAACTTGCTTTTTTGAATGTATGTGAAAAGGCAAATTTACTAATTTGTTGGAAAGCGTGTTATTATTATGCTTATTTAAATGAATATGATTGGTAAGTTTATTTTCCGTTATACGAACTTACTAAGCATTAAATGCTTACTAGGTTTTCTTTTCTCTGTTTTATAGTCTCGAAAGCTTACAGAGGTTGGATATCGGTCGAAGCATCATCACACTATTCACTAGTTTGTTTTGGTATAAATAGTAAACTTATTTTGGTATAATGGCATATATAGGCTAACTTTTCCAACGTTGGCATGTAAATGATTGTTGTAATCTTGCCATTGGAATGGCTAGAATGATATGTTTTGGTATATAATTATAAGGCCATAACATGTTTGATGTGTTTTGAAATGGTTAAGTAATAGATGATATATGAATCAAGTGGTAAATGAATTTGAGTTAGTATATATGATACAAATTTACCTAAGAATATAAATGAAACTTTGGTAAGCTTAATCATTTGAATATACATGTTAATATATCTTATATAATACTAGTATTAGGCTTCATTATAATGGCTAATTTGGGTGAGAAATAAGGCTACAAAATGGCCTTGTTTTGTCCACACGGGTAGACACACGGGCGTGTGTCTTGACCATGTGTGACACACAGCCTAACACATAGGCATGTGGTTTTGTCGTGTGTCCCCTGCATCTTAAAAAATGAGAAACAGAATGCTCAAAGTTAGGCACACAGGCAGAGACGCGGGCGTGTGTCTCAACCGTGTGTGACATATGGCCTAGAACAGGGGCGTGTGTCTTGGCCGTGTGAAACATGCACCTAATTTGTGAAAATTAAATTGATCACACGGCCTAACACATGGGCGGGTGGCAGGCTGTATGGCATAAGTCAGAGAGTTACACGGGTAAGGACACGGGTTGAGACATGGTCGTGTGCTTCATATCGAATACCCATACGGCCTGGGACATGGGCATGTCATCTGGCCGTGTGAGCCACACGGCCTACTCATACTGGCATGTGACCACTGTACATAAGAAAAATTTTGAAATTTCGCGAAAAATTTTTTGAGTCCCCGATTTAGTCCCGAATTGATTCTAATGTTAAAATTGGGCCTCGAGAGTCCATTCAAGGGACAATATGATTAGTTTCGGATATCAAAAGTAGATTACATGAATTATATAAAAGTACTCTGTAAACTCTGGTAATGCTCTGTAACCCTGTTTCGGCGAAGAATACGGGTTAGGGGTGTTACACCATTATTCTCGCACCACGAATTGATTTGAGTGTCGGCTCGAACTAATCGAATCAAACACAAAACCAAAAATATTTTCTTTACTTACTGGGAAAGTAAATATCTCTTAAATAGAAACTGGTAGAATTGCAATTCTCAAAAAATAGAATGTATTCTTTAAATAATTTTCCACTACTTTCTACCAGAATAACAATATTGAAAGCTTTAAAGAAACTTGTGTTTTTTTTCTCTTTTTGTTGTTGTGATTTGAAGTCTATCAGTACTATCTATTTATAGGGAGAGTTGGTAGAATCCTAATTGAAATGGTGGAATACAAATGATATTATTTTGATAGAAAAAACCTCCAACTCCCTATTATTTAGGGAGAGGGGCAGCAAGCCTAGATAGGAATACTAGGGTTTTTCATTCCATGTATTTTATATAAGGGGAGTTGGGCCTCTCCTGTACTGGGTTCAACTATATATGCTTTCTAGACTTTAACCCAACACTTTATGATTTTATCCAACCTAGTAAATGTTTTTTCTATTTCTTAAATTAAATATTATTTGTTCAATTAATTTAAATAAATTAAAGTCTTAATCAAATAATTTTATCAACCCAATTATAATTCTATTAAAATCATAACGACTTTACTGTAAAAGAATTTATGAGAAAATATATTTTATTTTTCTACATTTATCACAATTACCAAATAATTTAAATCTATTTTCAAACTTCAATTAATTAATTAATTAATAATTCAAAAAACTATAAATTAATTCTCAAGTCATTTCCATACTAAGAAAACCACATTCATTTCTGAATGTAATCCATTTCTTTAACTTTATCATTTTTATACATTTATATTCATTTGATTCATCCTGTAGTTCATTTCTAGTTTCAACGAGCTAGCGGAGGGACCGATTGGTCATATGCAATTGACGCTCAAATGATTTATAATTAAGTTTCAACTTTTCACCTATTAATTATAAACTCATTTAGTCACGAAGTCATTCAACTATAGTATCATGACTGAGCTCTCCCCAACAACATACCATTATGAAAGCAACTTGATATGTGCTCGTCCAATTACCTTGTCATAAGTGTCTTACCCTCATAGGATATCCTTAATCTTTTTGGGATAATATTCGTTCTCCCAATACGATCCTATTTGATGCAATTTCCCGAGACTCAGAAAGTTCAAAATATATTTTGTAGGAAAGGTCGCCTTGAATAGGTTCAAAGGATGGTGGAAACCCTAACTCGAAGCACTTGAATGTTTTATGGAATCAGAGTTATAATCGAATTCGACCCTCATAAATTTGACAAACACTCGAACCTTAGTATAACAAAGACGCCACACTTCGTGGTGGTAAACGAACTGATATGTCAAGGGTAAACACCACAAACTCGAAGGAAGTTTGATAAGTTCAAATAAGTTCGGTTAAGAACCATGGAGAGAAATTAATCTTACAAATATAAAGTTGATTCATAAAAGTCTTCAACCTCAAATCGTCCTTGTTACAAACTATTTATAGAGCCTAAAATGCCTATTCAAAGTTGGCACCTAGATATGTTCACACTAACAATTAAATTGTTCACACTTAACATTAAATTTGGTTCTTGTTTCTTGGTGGATGCATGCATAGCCGAATAGACACTTTCTTCCCCCTTAGTGTGTGCATACATGCTTATCCATGAAGTAATCTTTAAGTCCATGAATGAAAAACCTTTGATTCACCTTCAAGCCCCGTTGGCCGAATTGACAATGCATGGCTCATGCACATATTAATTTGATGCATTAAATGAACTTTGAGCAATTAAATAGGCAACATGCATCTTAAAGTACATCTCCAATTCAGTTCATGTATGTGCATA